>NC_081345.1:66547408-66574701 GCF_029784015.1 Lycium ferocissimum
ATTGGCTTCTTTAGAAGAGGTGTTCTAGATTATATTACTTACTCGGATTAAGTTGCTTGGATTGCGATTATTTACTTAAGCTTGTTGAGACTACCGTGTATTTATTTATGTTTTCTCTTAAAGCAAGGCTGCGAGTAATGAGCGTGATGGTGATTTCTTCCTCCTAAATTGAGCTATGGTTATTATTGGTTATCGCTTTACATACTCGGTACATTTTTAAAATGCGACCCTCCTTCTTCGAAGGGGCTGCGTTTCATCATGCCACGCAGTACACCCGACGAGTGAAAGACTTTGCTAGGAGTCGTTCCAAAGGATTGGCGAGCTCCATCTCAGTTCGGAGTGTTGCCAGGTCGAGTCCTGATGTCATGGTATTTGTACATTCTAGAGACTTTGCAGACAGTGTCCTGTGGATAGTGCGTCGGGAAGTGCGAATAATTTGTAAATGTTAAAAGAATATGTATTTCCAGTTAATGATTGTTGTTTGAAAAGTTCCATGTTTTAAGAAGTTTTCGAAATGGCAGGTTTTATTACGCGAATGTCTAAGGGTTCGCTCGACTCTGAGGAGGGTCGGGTGCCCATCACACCCTAGTAAGGTCGGGGCGTGACATGGAATGTTTGTTAAACTTACTGACCTGTTTATGTAGTAATTGAAACTGTCTAGAACTAGTTTGAAATGGCTTAAAACTCTGTGGTTAAGTCTCTTGATTATTCTATATGTTTCTTTAGAACCATGCTTGATCCACATCCGTGTTTGGACTTATTTGTTTAAATTCTAAGAGTGAAACTAAGCTAAAATTGTCATTCTAACTATACACATAGATACGAATCCTCTCATCATATTGACACTTAGTCTCAAGACTGTTATGCGGACCAGAGTTGGCATTTCACATAGTGATGTCTAAGAATTTTTTACATAAAGATATATGCATTTTTGCTATTTCAAAGAGTGCGTCGCATTTTTGATTTTTGGGAAACTTCAAGTTGATTTGAGACCACACGAGGACTGTGTGTGTACATGCTTTATCTAGGATATTTATGAAAATGTTTCCTTTACTTTTCTTGGATTGTTCTGCCACATTAAAACTGAAAACTTGTTTAAAGGCTGAGACATTAAAAACGGTAAGTGTGAAGACTAAAAAATCTATTACTTGTGCTTGAAAGAAGCTTGGGAAGAGAGCAGTAAGTTCTAAAATATGAAGATTTTCCTTTCTGTTTGTTGAGTAGTTTGGCTGTTCTTTGACCTTACCTTGTATGGATTCTCAGTGACACTGCATTTCCTGATTCTTGTTTGGAATTGGCCTCTTTGCTTGATTAAGAAATTTATGAGAATAGTGCAGTCCTGTTCCTATTGTGCATCACCGTTCTTTCTTTTCTTAAAAAACACAATTTCTATGTATGGTCTTTGCTTGAGAGTCCCTATTCCTCCCTACATGGAACTATATAAGACTTGTAAAACTAATTCCCTTAGCCAACATGAGAAGACTATGTGCAAAAGAAGCGAACCTTGTAAACAAGTTGAGAATTGCAGTTTTTTCTTTGAAACCTCAAGAGACTGAATATTGTCCCTGAATGATCCTGTTTGGCACTGATTTATATTCTAACCTTAAGTATACCATCCTATATGTTATCACCACTGAATTATGTCAAAAATGGGCATGGATTGACTGAAAATTTGTTTATGGCTGCATTTGTGGAAACTGTACACCTATCCTAAATTTTTTTGAATTCTGAAAAGTTTTACTTGACTAAGTGTTGTTTTTGCTATTAGCCTAGATTGATCATAAATTTTAAAGGACAAACTGACTTAAAAACTGTTTCCCTGCATTAGGTGTTGAACATAGTCTCATGTGCATTGTCTTGGCCTAAAAACTATCTTGTTATTTTCTTATCTTTAACTAAGTTGTTACTTGTTGTGCTTGGTTTGAGTTTGCTAGCTTAGAATCCATAATTTTAAGTGCCCACCTACTTGATTGCTTGACCAAAAGTTGAATTCTATAAGCCTGGAAAATCTGGGCAGTTTTTGGGAGTTCGCTTGAGTCTCTTTGGGTATTATAAAGGGGTATATGTAGAGTGGATATTGAAGGGTATATGGAGGGTATGCCCTTTAAAAGGTTTTGCTCTCCATATGAGGGTATATTATATAGTATATCATGTTTTGACACTTAAAGAATTTTATGCCAATTTTAATAGTTGGGCCAGTTGGGCTCGTTTGGTGTGTCAGCCGATTTATTTTTGAAGAAATGTCCCTTTTTGCACAACTGTCCATTTCCCCATTAGTTCAATAATTATGGGCCTGGCCCGATAAAGTTGTGATTTATTTTTGGCATTGTAATAATCATCATAGCCCTTTAATTTTTTTTAATTTTTTTTTACTTAGTCTATTTTATGCACATGTACTAATATCATGTATACCCATTTGCATCCTTGTCCACCCAAACCCGTTGAGGCCCACTAACTTTCCTAAATCGAGTCGACTTCAACCATGGATGAGCCTAGCATTGGAGCAAAAAATATTGGAGCGGGACGAGTCAATTGCATTATTTATTTTTTCTGTTGGGTTTGGTAGGCCCAACTCCCTACTTTACATTGTTTATTTGTTATTATATGCTTATTGGAACCCTTTACTAATTGTCACAAATTTGGAGTTGCCAAAAAATCATTTCCAAGTAACAAAACTGATTTTGATGATAATTGGCGGGTAAAATTTGATTTTTGAGACAGAAACGGACTTATGGGAAAAGATGGACTTTTTCTCAAACTATTAAAAAAAAAAATTTTGGACAGAAAGGACTTGGCAATTTATGGACATTGAGACAAATTGGGACCGTACCTATGGACAATTTGGAAAAATGGACTCAAAATGACCTTGGACTGATATTAAACTAAAAATACTAAAAAATCTAAATAATATAAAATACGACGAATATACGGACTATAATAGTATGCCTAAAACTATTTTCCTAAAAACTATTTTCTATACTTTAAAAAATATTTTTTTCAAAACTATTTTGGGTGGAGTTACGTAGAGTCCTACTTAGATTAAGAGCCTTCAGGCATTAGCCTAAGTGTTCTAGTCCGACACCCAAACGCCAAATTTTGGGCAAAATTTTACCACTTTCGTTTCTTGAAATGTGACGTACCTTACACCGTCCCCGGGGGATCACCAGAACCCTTACCCATACTTTGGTTAGATTAGATTTCTTTTAAAATTTGGCCATTTTAAATAAACCCTTTTCGAATTGGTTTTTCCTAATTTCCTAAAAATTAGGTGGCGACTCTAAAAAATAAAGACCATTTAGAGCACCATCATGTAGAGGTATATTTTTCCCTTTTTTCCGGTATGATTGACAACCGCACTTCCCCGGAACACCGTCCGTTAAATGAGGCAAGTGCAAATACGAATCGAAAAAAATATCAAACCGCTATAAATAGTACTGAAATCTGACCCAGAATAGTCTAAACAAACCCTACAATAAGTATTTATAATGGTCCATTTAAATGTTTTGAAACTTTAGGAGGGGGGGTGTTTAATTAAAAGGGGAGTAAAAGTTTAATAAAATAAACTTTCACCCCCCCCCCCCCCCCCTTTTTCCTCATTTTCCACCCCGACCTTTTATTTCCCTTCTTAGGCGAAAATGGCGATTTCCTTAGGGTTTCTTTAGGGATCAAATCTGCGACGTTTCATGGCTAATTCTCACTGGATTTTTTAGGGCTTTTACCCTTCATTTTGTTTTCTCATCGTTCCCAGGTTTAATTTTTTGATTTACGGTTATTTGGGCTTGAATTTGGTCGTTAAATTGGGATGTTGCTCAGATTCTCTGAGTATGTGGTTGCCAGGGAAGAACCAAGAGTTCCTAAATGAAAACTGATTAGCCTTGATTGGGTTTGCTATCTTTTTTGAACAGTTTAATGGGAATAAAAGTGAAACAGAGATGGGAATAAAAGTGAAACATAGTGGTTGTCTCATGAAGGTTTTGAAATCTGTGAGTTGTTATGAGTAGTTGATTGAAGTCTGAGGTCTGTATTTCCTAAGTAATGAGTTTTTTATCAGTCCATGGGGGTTTATGCTTGGTCCCATCTAAGATTTGCAGAAGTTAGAATTTGAAAATGACTTTAAAAGTGCGGAGTTTTTTTTTCTTTCTTTTTTCTTTTATTCTGACTCTCTTTTATTCAAAAGTAGGTAAAAATATAAACTTGTTTAACTTCCTGTACAATCTGCTATGTGTTCTTGTTTCTAGTGTATCGTCATGGTCTAGGATAAAGGTCATACACCATCCAAAGCTTCTTGCCTTAAACTTTCTGCAGTTTAGTATGATGTCTATGGAAAATTTCCTAACTATGTGACTCAAAAACTAGAAACTTGCTTTGAAACCAACTATCTAGACCAACTGTGATCATCTAGGTGTTATTTGAAGACTATTGTGATCCATTTTAGATGACACCCCCCCCCCCCCGGAATGTCATTATCTGCTTCAATTTATAATTTGGCACTCCACAGAGCTTGTTTGTGGAGATTGAGACTGTAACTAGCCAATGCATGTCCTTTGAGGATTAAAAGTTGCAAAATGAACCTGTCTTGAACCCTAGGATACTGACCAATGGCCATGAGACACTTTGGAAGTTGTAGCTCTAGTTGTTTCATCCTAAGTCTAAAAAATCAGGGACCAATTGGAGCCTACTGATGCTAAGAACTTCTAAAATGTACTTTAACTTCCTACCGTTGTCATGATTTCAAGGTTGTAGGGGAAGGGTTTATGTTCTGGACTAAAAAGTAAATTAATGAGTCTAGAAAAAGATTGGTGTTAGTGGTGATTTCATCATATTTTTCACCCATGTCCTATTTGCAACTTGATTATAGTGTCCATATAAATTGCTATCTGTGTCTTACACTGATATTACTTAGTTGACCCTGCTTTTACTTGATTTACTTGTAATGATTGGTTACTCCGCCTTGTTTGTTGTTTGAATCAGGTTTCGTCCTGTGAATCATCTCCTGCACTCAAGATAACATTATGAACCATTTTGTCTCAGTTTTTCGCTTTTGGAGTTCTTGAAACCTGTCATTCTTCCTACTTGAATTTCCTTTGTATCTCTGATTCACTTGTGACCTATAGACCATCTGTCTTGTCTTATCTTGGTTATTTATTTGCAATATTCATGTTGTTTGGCCACCTGTGATCTGTATTTTTGCACTTGTATTGTTTATGGATCACTTGGTTCCTTTTACTTGATATTGATCACCTAATGAACTAGGTGTAGGGAATCTAAACTAAGAACTAGGGTTGCCTAAAAGGTTAAGAGCGATACTTGCTTTTGTGATGCACCCCTCCCTTTGCCATTCACTTGTGAAATCTAATTGTCTCACATGCATTTTCTTCCTTACCAACTGTTAGACCATGTTATACTTGGCATTTCATTCCCAGCTTAGGAATAATATCCATACACTCATTATGATCTTCATAGGTCCCTACTTGTATATGTGGTTTTTATTGTGCAAGTTCCAGAAATGGAACAAGCTCATAGTGTCCTAGAGATTCTACTGTTAGTCTGTCAAGCTTGCTATATGCTGAAGTGATTTTGGAGAACAGAAAAATGACTAAAGCTGACCTTGATTGAAACTTGGAATGTTTGTTAAACTTACTGACCTGTTTATGTAGTATTTGAAACTGTCTAGAACTAGTTTGAAATGGCTTAAAACTCTGTGGTTAAGTCTGTCTTGATTATTCTATATGTTTCTTTAGAACCATGCTTGATCCACATCTGTGTTTGGACTTATTTGTTTAAATTCTAAGAGTGAAACTAAGCTAAAATTGTCATTCTAACTATACACTTAGATAAGAATCCTCTCATCATATTGACACTTAGTCTCAAGACTGTTATGCGGACCAGAGTTGGCATTTCACATAGTGATTTCTAAGAATTTTTTACATGAAGATATATGCATTTCTGCTATTCCAAAGAGTGCGTCGCATTTTTGATTTTTGGGAAACTTCAAGTTGATTTGAGACCAAATGAGGACTGTGTGTGTACATGCTTTATCTGGGATATTTATGAAAATGTTTCCTTTACTTTTCTTGGACTGTTCTGCCACATTTAAAACTGAAAACTTGTTTAAAAGGCTGAGAGACTGAAAATGGTGAGTGTAAAGATTAAAAAAAAAAAATCTATTACTTGTGCTTGAAAGAAGCTTGGGAAGAGAGCAATAGGTTTTAAAATATGAAGATTTTTCTTTTTGTTTGTTGATTAGCTTGGCTGTTCTTTGACCTTACCTTGTATTGATTCTCAGTGACACTGCATTTCCTGAGTCTTGTTTGGAATTGGCCTCTTTGCTTGATTAAGAAATTTATGAGAATAGTGCAGTCCTGTTCTTATTGTGCATCACTGTTCTTTCTTTTCTTTAAAAACACAATTTCTATGTATGATCTTTGCTTGAGAGTCCCTATTCCTCACTACTTGGAACTATATAAGACTTGTAAAACTAATTTCCTTAGCCAACATGAGAAGACTATGTGCGACTGAACCTTGTAAACAAGTTGAGAATTGCAGTTTTTTCTTTGAAACCTCAAGAGACTGAATATTGTCCCTGAATGATCCTATTTGGCACTGATTTATATTTTAACCTTAAGTGTACCATCCTATATGTTATCACCACTGAATTATGTCAAAAATGAGCATGGATTGACTGAAAATTTGTTTATGGCTGCATTTGTGGAAACTGTACACCTATCCTAAATTTTTTTGAATTCTAAAAAGTTTTGCTTGACTAAGTGTTGTTTTTGCTATTAGCCTAGACTGATCATAAATTTTAAAGGACAAACTGACTTCAAAACTGTTTCCCTGCTTTAGGTGTTGAACATAGTCTCATGTGCATTGTCTTGGCCTAAAAACTATCTTATTATTTTCTTATCTTTAACTAAGTTGTTACTTGTTGTGCTTGGTTTGAGTTTACTAGCTTAGAATCCATAATTTTAAGTGCCCACATACTTGATTGCTTGACCAAAAGTTGAATGCTATAAGCCTGGAAAATCTGGGCAGTTTCTGGGAGTTCTCTTGAGTCTCTTTGGGTATTATAAAGAGGTATATGTAGAGTGGATATTGAAGGGTATATGGAGGGTATGCCCTTTAAAGGGTTTTGCTCTCCATATGAGGGTATATTATCTAATCTATCATGTATATCATGTTTTGACACTTAAAGAATTTTATGCCAATTCTAATAGTTGGGCTTGTTGGGCTCGTTTGGTGTTTCAGCTGATTTATTTTTGAAGAAATGTCCCTTTTTGCACAACTGTCCATTTCCCCATTAGTTCAATAATTATGGGCCTGGCCCGATAAAGTTGTGATTTATTTTTGGCATTGTAATAATCATCATAGCCCTTCAATTTTTTGTTTTGTTTTACTTAGTCTATTTTATGAACATGTACTAATATCATGTATACCCATTTGCATCCTTGTCCACCCAAACCCGTTGAGGCCCACTAACTTTCCTAGATCGAGTCGACTTCAACCATGTATGAGCCTAGAATTGGAGCAAAAAATATTAGAGCGGAATGAGTCAATTGCATTATTTATTTTTTCTGTTGGGTTTGGTAGGCCCAACTCCCTACTTTACATTGTTTCTTTGTTATTATATGCTTATTGGAACCCTTTACTAATTGTCACAAATTTGGAGTTGCAAAAAAATCATTTCCAAGTAACAAAACTGATTTTGATGATAATTGGCGGGTAAAAATTGATTTTTGAGACAGAAACGGACTTATGGGCAAAGATGGACTATTTCTCAAACTGAAAAAAAAAAAAAAAAAAAATTGGACAGAAAGGACTTGGTAATTTATGGACATTGAGACAAATTGGGACCGTACCTATGCATAATTTGGACAAATGGACTCAAAATGACCTTGGATTGATATTGAACTAAAAAGACTAAAAAAAATCTAAATAATATAAAATATGACGAATATACGGACTATAATAGTATGCCTATAACTATTTTCCTAAAAACTAATTTCTATACTTTAAAAAATATTTTTTTCAAAACTATTTTGGGTGGACTTATGTAGAGTCCTATATAGATTAAGAGCCTTCAAGTATTAGCCTAAGTGTTCTAGTCCGACACCCAAACGCCAAATTTTGGGCAAAATTTTACCACTTTCGTTTCTTGAAATGTCACGTATTTGGTATGAATGACAAAACTCTTTTGTTGCGGGAATATAAGCTAAAACAATTTCTTTCACTATAAAAAATTCATATTTACAAAGGCATACTATTAGAACCTGTAGGTCAACCGTATTTTGCGGATCTTTAATACCAGGGTTCCTTACACCTTCCCCGGGGGATCATCAGAACCCTTACCCATACTTTGGTTAGATTAGGTTTCTTTTAAAATTTAGCCGTTTTAAATGAACTCTTTTCGAATTGATTTTTCCTAATTTCCTAAAAATTAGGTAGCGACTCTAAAAAATAAAGACCATTTAGAGTACCATCATGTAGAGGTATATTTTTCCTTTTTCCTGGTATGATTGACAACCGTACTTCCCCGGGACACCTTTCTTTAAATGAGGCAAGTGCAAATACGAATCGGAAAAAATATCAAACCGCTATAAATAGTACTCAAATCTGACCCAGAATAGTCTAAACAAACCCTACAATAAGTATTTATAATGGTATAAGTCGTGAGAATTAAGGTGACAAAACTGCCCCCATCGGCACAGTTATACGGACTGCAAAACATTTTACGGTCCGTCAAATTTCCTCATCAGCTGTCAAAATGCTATCTTCACTTTTTTTGCGCTCCTATTCGACAGACCGTAAAATATTATACGGTCCGTATAAATGCTCCGCAGAATTTCCCTTGGCTGAGTTACACTTTGTTACAGCTTGACGGTAATTTTCACGGTCCCTCAAATGTTATGTGGCCTGTCTTTTTGCTTCGTGAAATTTCTTCTGATAACAGGTCCTTTGTGCCTAGTTTACGGACTAGTTGACGTTTCGCAGAATGCTCTGTTGTCCGTCTTTTGTTCCGTCAAGTTGCCTGTTCAGTTACTTGCTAGTTTTCACTCCTTTTTGTAATCTTTTCACGTAATTCTCCAACTTTCGCCATGTAGACCCTGAATACCTGAAACACAATGAAAATCACATAAAAACGACATAAACTTGCTTGCAAACAACTAAAAGTCTCCGCTAAAAGCATCACATGTGTCGAAATTACGCGGCACATCAACACCCCCAACTTATAGTCTTTGCTTGTTCTCAAGCAAGTAACACAACACAACGACTCAACTAAAACTTAGATACAATAGCGTAACAGTGTCTACAATGGTTTTGACTCCGAACTACAGGCATGCATGTTTCTCACCACTAACCACCTAATTTTTATGATCAAAGACATGACACATAACTCAAGAATCCTAAAACTCACAATGAAGTTTCAATCTATGACATCACATTACCAGAAATATCAATGGACACACAAATGCCGCCTCGGATGGCCGTTCCACATTTCACATTTCACATTTCAATCATTATGCCCTTACTTAGACCAAAGAATTATGCCCTCACTTAGACCAAAGAATGTCCCAAACACACATATACAAGGAGCGTGGACAAAGACAAAGAAGAAGAGAAAACACTCACAGTCACAAAGAATTTCATACACTACAAATGCAAATGCCATATGCTTGCCTTATTTTCAATGCCTGCAACTTCAGACAGTTCGGTTGTGATTGCACTAGGACTTTTTCTAGGTTTGTAATGTAGGCTCAGGGACGGGTAGGATAGTTATTTGGGTATTAGCGACTCACCCTCCTTGAACACTACACTTTTCTTTCCTTTATTTGCCTTTCTTTCTCCCTCTTTTTACTTCCTCAACTTCGATGTGGTTTAACACACTACTGCATATTAACTACTGTTTTTGTGTAACAATTTTTTTTTAAATATGTATTTACTGCAACTACACAACAACCACATCGAATCCTCAACTAAGTAACTCACATCACACCCAACTTAGGTTTTAGGCCTCTTTTTCACACATGTTTCACACCGAACTTAGGCTTTTAGCCTCTTTTTCTCTTATAGTGTCAAGCAGGGAACAGGTGCAAAGCTAAAATCATTTCAAACAAGGGTATGGGTTTGTTAACGGCTAGTCAAGGAAAAGTTCAAAGGCTCAAAGGGGAAGACTAGGAATTATATACATAACCGGGTCAGGCTTATAAGGCAAAGTGACTAGTTTACACAAAGAAAGCCTACAATCATCTCAACAACCAAAGTATCCTAAGAATTCAAGCATGACAAACCGAGGAAGTTCTAGATCGCAAATGCAGAGCATGAACACAACTAATAAATCACACACACAATGGCATAAGGATCCTTTGCTAATGCAAGTACAACCCCCTAGCAATCATTCATCATCCACAATACCCCACTACTCATGATGTCATAAAAAGAATCAATCACGTCAATCACTAGCAGTTCCTAAGTATGCATCTTAAGTATTGAGGGGTTCACAATAGAATTTTCAACCAAATATACAAGACATGCCATGAGTTCAAAACCACTACCATCTAAGTCATTAATACTCTACTCTATCTAAGCAACAACCTAAATATGCCAGTTTTAACAAAAATAAAAACCCTCAGGAAAAGAATTCTAGCAAAGAAAAGCCCGAGGAGGGGGGGGGGGGGGGGGGGGGGGGGGGGGGGGGGGGGGGGGGGTCCCTAAATACATATATACATTATATATACAACATAAACTGCTCCAATAGCCCCAACCCCAACTAGAAAACTATGTATTATCCCCAAGGCATCAAAGTAAGCATAAGTACGGGTAAGTGGTACATGGGTTCCCTCGGTGATCAGCTCGAGATTGTGCCACCTCCACAGATAGAGCTACAACATCAGTCTCAGTAGTCGCTGCCTCGGAACAGCAGGAACATCCGTTGGTGGGTGGCTGGAAGAAGCACCAATAGGATCAGGGTAGTTTTCGCGCAGAGAATTATGCACTGCGATCTGGAACCCTCATCCTCCTGGAGGCGTAACTTCTGAGTCACCTCCGCTGGGTCCTCAGTAAACAGGTCCATGTCGTCCCATTTCCTCTTTCATTTATGTACCGTGGACTCATCCTCATCGTCCGCATCTAACAAGTTCTCAACCTGGATCAGCTAGTCCAAGTCGACCTGTGTCATTGGAATGGGATTTTCTAACACAACCTGTTCTCACGTCTTAAGCGCCGTAACTTCAGCTTTTAACCTAGCAAGCTCCTCTCGAAGTGATCCCAAATCACCTTCGGGAGCTGCCCTCTCTATAGTAGCCAGTCGCATCTCAAACCCATCAAGCCTAGTGCAGAGAAGTGAATGAGACTTCTCAATTTTAGCCAGTATCGATTGGGTGGAAACTTTGATCTGTTTTGCCACATATGGCCAGAATTGCTCCACAATAATACCAACCTGCTTTTCGGCCTTTCTTGCTTTGATGGCCACGTCTCAGAAGTTGTCTCTGGTCAATGCCAAGGGATCAGCCCCTCGCTGTGCTGCCGGTGGGGGTACAGCTGAAGAAGTGGCACCCGCTGAAGAAGCAGGTGCGGCTGTAGTCGGTGGTGCAATATCAGCAGCAGCAGTAGCAATAGCAGTCACCAGAGCAATAGCAATAGCAGAAGTGGAAAATTGGAACAGTGGCAGTAGCCATCGGGGTAGTAATGGAAGGTGCCTCAGTGGTGGCATCCCTTGTGGCCCCAAGACTCGACTCAGGCTGAGTCTCGTCATCATCAGCAGACAACTTTAGATCTTCAGCCGCATCATTCTTGCTCTTTCTCTCGTCACCAACACGGGTGGCCTTAACATAGTGATCCTGGTCGGGAATGCTTATTACAAGGGCTTTTAAACACAACTCCGTAATGAGGCACGAGAATATCAGGGAGGTGGACGGCTGCGGTGCTCTCTTCTCCTTACTAATCAAACACCCCCAAATTCATAGAATACCGAGACATCATTACTGCGACAGTCATAGCTTGGGCATTAATGAGGGTGCTATCATTCTGCATCGGTAGCACCCTGTATCTGACCCAATTCCACCAAAACTTAGCTTCAAAGGTGAGAGAACTCTTGACAATCTTTGGATTTAGACTTGTCACCCAAGCTGGAGTCCCCCGCGCTATTACAGTGGCCACCCACTTTAGCACAGACTTGTTATCCTTCCTCTCTCTTTTGTCCATAAATTCAGCCTCATTGGTCGGTTTCGCATAGTCACCACAAAAATAGACCCTATTGATGGCCTTGCTGGAAATGTCGACCTTGACATTGCGAACCTTAATATTCACAAGTAGTGGTACTTTTTTCATGGGCACACTTGGTTGTTTCATCAGAAGTAACACAGCCCATAATTGGCATAGAACTCTTGCACAAGCACCGAACAATAGTCGTCAGGAGGGTTGTTAAATGCTGTGAGCCGATACAACTGGAGTGCCTCAGCAGTTTGAGGGTAGACAGATAGGCCCTCGAAAGTCAATCCGCTCTTTCCAGATATTTCTTTGCAGCTTTCCCCCCTCTATTTGTCGGAGCTATCCCCACGTCATACAGTTCTTTGGCTCCCTTAAGCCCAACTGCAAAGCCTCCTCATCCAGTCGTTTACTCCTTACTTCCAACCTTCGGCCCTTTTTTTCACCACCTGGAGCCGAAGGACTAGGAGGAGTAGTAGAAGGCTCGGTTGAACTACTCGCCTGTTCAGCCCCCTCAGACTCCGCATCCCTCGAAGTAGATAATGACGATTCCCTTTGTTTAGACTGGGAGGAATTAGAAGTTGATGGTGCCATGCTCGGGGGATTAGATGTTGTAATCCTCCTGTTCTTCTTTTGCGGCATAACCTGCTCCTCCTCGTCAGACTAGGAGGGGGAGTTATGCAATTGGTGTTTTACTTCTGCCCTTTCTCGATCTCGGCCCCTGCCAGCTGGTTGGGGCCCACCAGCTCTCCTTACGTGGTGTTTTGAAGGCATATTTGTAAGAGAGGCATCGTTAGTACCGGGTCATAAAGAAAAGAAATAACACAAAGGAAAGACAAACTCTTTTTGTGTATATATATATATATATATATATATATATATATATTTTAGGTGGTCGTAAAAGAAGACTACGGTCGTATAAAAATACGAACCGTATAAGTTGGCCGTAATATTTTATCTTAGAAATACGGTCCGTATAATAAAATACGATCCGTATTTAAGCATCTATTTTCAAGACAGAAACATCATTTTTCTATCTGTGGAAATACGATCGTAGATACAGTCCGCATAATAAAATACGGTCCATATTTAAGCACATATTTCCCAGACAGAAGTCTAACTTCTTGACCAACTAAAATACGGCCCAAGCTACGGTCCGTATAGTTTTATATGGTCAGTATCTTAGGTCGTATTTCCTTATCGACCCCAATTTTTTTATTCACACTTTTGCTTCGTTTCAGTTCAAACACCACACAACACACGATATTTTATGGTTTCACTTGCTATGGGGGCTGGATTACTCAGACTTCACTCGTTTTTTAACAATTTAGGATCATTGGCAATTAATCAAACAATTGGCGGGCAGCACAATATCGGATTCCAAATTGGAAATCGTCAACCGCAATGCCCTCAGATTCAGTAGGGTTTCGATATACTCATCCCTACGAGTCTTAAACCACGTCAATTTGTTCAACCCCCACTCAGAAAATCATTAACCAAGAATTGTACCAAATTAAATCCTAGGTTCAACAACACCCATCATCCCATCAACTAAATCATACCAATATGTGCAAATTAAAGGGGTTAGAGCATCAACATACATGTGTGATGATGAACTTATGGATACACTTGATGAGAACTAAAAGAAAAGCAACAAAAAATATTCTTAAACAGAGCATAGGGGTGTCGAGTTTAGCTAAGGTGATGGTGAGGGGTTTGGGTGATGTATTGTGAGTGTATTTGTGGAGAATTTAGGGAGAAGATAATGGTGTGGAAGTGATGGATGATGGTGGGTGTAGTGGGGAAGGTTGGGTGTTAATGTTTTGTAAAGTGCGAAGCTGAAAGGCACGGCTATTTTTATTTAAAAACCCTCTGCTCCATAATTATTTTTTTCGAAATAAAGAACGGTCCGTATTTTTACTCTTATTTGAACGTGATTCATTGTTTTATGTCATGCTTAAATACGGACCGCATGACCGGCCGTTCATACATGTGGTCGTATTTAGGCATATCATAAAATAGTGTCCACCTTATTTTTCCTTACCTTTTACGCCCACAGATGCGGTCCGTGTTTCCAATTACGGTCCATACTTCCCGATCGTATTTAAGCATATCACAAAGCAGTGAGTAACCTTTTGTGCATCAGTTATACCATCCAAAAGTACCGTCCGTATAAATAAATACAGGCTGTATTTTGACTTTTCACACTTAATTTTTCCTACATTATAGTCCTACACAAAAGCAAACGTCAAACCACACAAAAGAAAACGTCAAACCACACAAAAGCTACTAAAACTACAAAAAGCAGCAAAAGCAAAATACAAGAATGTAAAACCCTTGGGTTGCCTCCTAAGCATCACTTGATTTAACGTCACAGTGTTACCGTTTTACTCCGGGTCAGGAGTGTAGCCATGCTTCAACTTATGTCTGTCAACGATCCTATCTCCATCAATGCACCAATAGCAGTGCTTTACCCTTTGGATATTCACCTTAAATATCCAAGTCCCATCCATGGACTTCAATTCCATTGAGCCATTGGGTGAAACTCTCACCACTTTGAAAGGTCCGAACCATCGGGAATTCAATTTCCCTGGAAAGAGCTTCAGCCTTGAGTTATACAGTAGGACAAAATCACCCTTTTGGAAGTCCCGCTTGAGGATCTTGACATCATGTACAAGGCCGCACTTTCATAGGCATGGTATCGGAATTCATCCATTTCATTCATCTGAAACAACCTCAGCTTGGTTGCTTCTTTCCAGTCTATGTTTAACTTCTTTAGTGCCCACAAGGCCATGTGTTCAAGTTCGATTGGCAGATGGCACGCCTTGCCAAAACCAGCCTTTAAGGAAAGGTCCCAATGGGCATTTTAAATGCTGTTATGTATGCCCAAAGAGCATCATCAAGTTTCCGAGCCCAGTCGGCTCTATTTACATTGACCGTCTTAGCCAAGATACTCTTTATCTCTCGATTGGAGACTTCCACCTGGCCACTAGTTTGAGGGTGATATGGAGTGGCCACCCGATGACCAACACCATACTTTTCAAGTAGTACCGCAAATGCCTTGTTATAGAAGTGCGTACCGCCATCACTAATAAGAGCCCGTGGGGTGCTAAATCGGGTGAAGATGTTCTTCTTGAGAAATTGGATGACACTCGTCCCCTCATTATTGGGTAAAGCCACTGCTTCTATCCACTTCGAAACATAATCAACAGCCACCAGAATGTATTTCATGCCATCGGAACTCACAAAAGGCCCCATGAAGTCAATACCCCAAACATCAAAGAGTTCATCTTCCATCACGAAATTCATAGGCATCTCATGCCTTTTAGAAATCGCCCCTTGACATTGGCATTGATGGTAGGATTTCACCATCAAGTTTGCATCATGGTAAAGCGTTGGCCAGTAATACCCACACTTGAGCACTTTAGACGCAACCCAATTTCCACTATGATGACCCGCGACAGGGGAGTCATGGCAGGCCTTCAGAATATCTATCAATTCCAACTCGGGACCACAACGCCGAATGATATTGTCAGCGCATGTTCGGAACAAGTATGGCTCATCCCAATAGTACTGACGAGATTCCCTCAAGAACTTTTTCTTCTGATATATCTTAATTTTATCTGGGATAAGATCCGTCACTAAAAACTTGGCGCTATCTGCGTACCATGGTTCCACCTTAGACGATACCGCTAGAAATCTCTCATCTGGGAATGCATCGTCTATACCAAGCTTCTCTGATGGTCTCCCAGCTTCTTCAAACTGTGAGAGATGATGTCACATCCCACCCTTGGTAAGGCGTGATTGGCACCTGACACCTTATGGAAATCGAGCGAACCAATTTATAACTTGTGTTCTCTATGTCTCGAATCACAAAATAAGGCTAAGGCTAGATATGAATGTAATATCATGTATAAATATATGTCCAATGAACCAACGACGCCGATATAACGACCGACAGAACATAACTAAGCTATACACAGGAACTGTCTGCAAAGCCTCTGTGAACATGACTGAAGTGTACAAGTCGGGACAGGGCCCTCGACATGCCCTGCACAAAAATCATACAAACATATATACATCCAGACTCGGCAGTGCTCCAGGAAGAAGTGGAGCTCACCAATCAGAACTAGTACCTGAAGGCAGCCTACGATGAAAGATCCTCGTCTTGTCTATCTACACCTGCGGGCATGAACGCAGCGTCCACAAGAAGGGACGTCAGTACGAACGATGTACTGAGTATGTAAGGCATGAGATCAACATGTACATAAAATCATGGAAGACATTTGAGACATGTCAATAAATGTGCAAGATAAATGAATCAGTATGGCTATATCAAGAAAACACATATATATATATAGAAATTCCACAACATAATCCATATCATCACCCCTAAAAACATCACCACACAGGCCACGACGTCACCCCGTGTCAACTGTGCCTCTTATAGATAAACATCACATCATAGGCCACAGCGTCACCCCCTGTCAACTGTGCCTTATATATATACATCACAACAAAGGTCACAGCGTCACCCCCTATCAACTGTGCCTCTGAATGCCCTTTGTAGGCTAATGTCGTGCATGCTTAGCTGTTAAAAAAAAATTTCATATATATCCATATATAATATCTTGCCCGGCCATTAAGGCGTGGTAATATATTTAGCATCTTGCCCGACCATTAAGGCACGGTAATAAATACAACATCTTGCCCCGCCATTAAGGCACGGTAATATATATATAGCATCTTTCCCGGCCATATAGGCACGGTGTTATCTTTCCCGGCCATGTAGGTGCGGTATTATCTTGCCCGACCATGTTGGCGCGGTGTTATCTATTATCCCCAACTGATCAGTGGGATGCAATGCATACATACATACACATAAAATACATAAATGAAATCAACATCATCATTAGCATTACCATTATCATCATATCATTCCTTGAAGGATCAACCATCATAAGATAAAATCGACGATGTCACGGGAGTCTCGAGAATCATGAACTTAGGTAGTATTGAAAATAGAATGATTATTTTCGCTATATCTCACCTCGAAGGAACGAATGACATGAGGTGAGACCATCAACAATAAGTAAGATCAAGGGATTCATGGAATGGCTCCATAATCTCATAATGCTCTCAAATCATAGCTTCGGAGTTTCTAGAAGAGAATCATCATCATCGTCACAATCATCATAGAACATTTTTCATTTAACATTATAAGAAGCTTTAAGAGTCATGAACTTCTAGCTTTTGAAAACAAGGAGGTTATGGAAACATTTATGGAATCATAACATAGGAATCATGCCTTTGAAAGAAAGGGACGAGCCTTAACATACCTGATTGATCTCCTACGAATTAACGCTTATTCTTCCAAACTTGCAAATCTACACTCAAGAGAAATTATACTACCGTTAGACTTATCGTCATATGCCTATCTCAAGTCCTTAAACCAAACTCTTTTAGAATCTGTCAAAATTCGAGCAGCATCTCCCCTGTTTATATGCTTAGTCCGAAATCATAATCCAAAGAACCAACAACAACAACAACAATACCAACATCAACAACCATATTATCAATACCAATATATTCCATAAAACATCCCACACGATGTTTTTCAACATACAACAACAATATACACTTTCTTTTTTCCCAATCAAGGAACATAATCTCATCAACACACCAATAACATTAGATACCAATTCTATACATGTAAATCAACCCAGCTACACGGCCACAACATGCTCAAAATAGTCCATAAACACAACGACTACAGCACGACACTTTATGACCTTCCCTCCACAACTATTTTCACTTTTAAGACTTGTTAAACCTTTAAATCAACTCAATCTAAGAGATAGGATGAATAACATACCTTATATTGAATAAATTCAGCCACACCAACTTTCTTCAAGACCAAACTTACCACAACATCAAGTAGAAGCAAGAACAATCGCCTTTCATGGACTAGTTTGGTGCAATCTTGTTAAATTCTTGATTGGGATATAAATGTTTGGGGGTTGTGTTAAGAAGTTTCTAGGACTATTGAGAATGTAAGAATGCTGAAAAAAGGGAGTTAATGGGGGGTATTTATACCCCTCATAAGTCAGTTCCACCGACCTCTCAAGTGGGGCCCGCGGAAGCCATTTGGCAGCTTGAAGTCTTTATCTTAAAATGGCCATAATTCTTGATCCCGCTATCATATGAGGGCCCACAACCTATGGTTGGAAAGATATTTCAATTATCTATAACTTTCATTTTTGGTGTGTTACCAAATTCCAAACTTATAATAGCGTTTTGGCCCCTCCAAGTCAAATCATCCGAAAACGTATCCTTAAATCATCCTTTTGGAGGGCTTATGCACATATTTGGCTTAAGGGTCCTTCTTAAGACTTGATCAACTTCCCATGTACTACTCATATCACTTTTCATATCCTTTATAAAACTCCAACATGTGGGCCCCACCTCAACTTACGGTTACGAGGGCTATTCATCAAGTAACGTGTTAACTAATTTACTCCATACAGTCTCCAAATGTATATATATATATATATATATATATATATATATATATATATATATATATATATATATATATTCTTATACTCGTATCATATAATCTTCATCCCTGATCATTGTATAACTTTGCTCTCCCTGAGCTCATACTAAGCCGTCTACAATCTTGGTAACGCGAAATTTTTCGGGGTGTAACAGATGATCTGCAACTTGATTTTCAGACCCTTTGCGATCTTTCACCTGGAAGTCAAATTCTTGCAGCAAGAGGACCCATCTAATCAATCGCGGTTTTGCATCTTTCTTCGCCATCAGATACCTCAATGTTGCATGATCAGTGTATACAACCACCTTGGACCCCAACAGATAGGCCCTGAATTTCTCGAACGCAAATACTATAGCAAGCAGCTCTTGCTCAGTAACAGTATAATTCATCTGTACTGCATTGAGCATTTTGCTGGCATAGCAAATCGGGTGCATGATCTTACTATGCCTTTCACCAAGCACAACACCTACAGGAAAATTGCTCGCATCACACATCGGCTAGAATGGTAGTGACTAATCTGGTGAAGCAATAATAGGAGTAGAAGTAAGATGCTCCTTCAACTCATCAAATGCCTTGCAGCATTTCTCATCAAAATCAAACTTAGCCTTTTTTTCAAGAAGTTTCCACATAGGGTTCGCAATCTTGGAGAAAACCTTAATAAAGCTCCGATAAAACCGGCATGCCCCAAGTGGTCATGGCATTCTTCAAACGAATCACCCACAACTGAAAAATCATCCATGAAGACCTCCAAGAAGTCCTGAACCATATCCGAGAAAATAGACATCATACACCGCTGAAACATAGCTGGTGCATTATAAAGACCAAACGACATCCTGCTGAAAGAAAACGTCCCATAAGGTCATACTATTGCTTCCGATATGGGTATTCCCGCTAAGACGATCAAGCATCTGATCAATAAAAGGCATGGGGAAATGGTCCTTGCAAGTTGCAAAATTCAGCTTCCGATAATCCATACAGACACGCCACCCGGTAACAGTTCTAGTTGGAATCAACTCGTTCTTAGCATTAGGTACCACTGTGATACCTCCCTTCTTCGGAACACATTGATACGGGCTCACCTATTTACAATCTACAATAGGATAAACAACTCCATCATCTAACCACTTACTAATCTCTTTCTTGACTACCTCTTACATGGGTGGATTCAATCTCCTCTGATGTTCAACACTCGGTGTGCTATCCTCTGCGAGCTAAATTTTATGCTCACAAATACCATAAGGAATAACCCGAATGTCAGCAATGGTCCACCCAATCGCATGTCTATACTCTCTCAGAATCTCTAACAACTTCTTCGTCTGCTCCCCATTCAACAATGCAGACACAATCACTGGCAAAATATTATCAGGACCTAGAAATTCATACCTCATATGTGAAGGAAGCTGCTTAAGCTCAAGCTTCGGCGGCTCTACAATAGATGGCTTCACTGGGAGAGTCTTTCTATTCTCAAGATCAAGGTCCAACTTCTTTGGTTAGTAAGAATAAGAACACAACCCCACAAGAGAATTAACAGTCTCCATATAACCTTCCATATCATCAGCATTGAAGTTCACCAATATGGCTGCTAGAGCCTCCCCCAAACATTCTTATTCCATTTTAAATTCCACAGCCTCGTCTATCACATCAATAGTATCAATAACTGAAATGCTATCGTAAGCACTCGGTATCCTCATTCCCTTGCTAACTTGAAAAGTTCCCTCTTTATCATTAACATGAAACTTGATCTCGTTCTTCTTTGAATCCATAAGAGCCCTTCCCGTGGCAAGGAAAGGTCTCCCCAGAATAATAGGGATGTCTCGATCAATAGCACAATCAAGAATTATGAAATCTGCGGGCAGAAGGAATTTGCCAACCCGAACAAACACATCATCAACAACCCCAACTGGCCTCTTTATAGATCTATCAGCCATCTGTAGTCGCATGGTGGTAGGTCTAGGCATACCCAACCCCGATTTCTTATAAACAACAAGTGGCATGAGGTTAATCCTAGCCCCATTATCACATAAAGCACGAGTAAAATCATGGTTACCAATAGAACATGGAATAGTAAAGGCCTCTGGATCCTCTTTCTTCTAAAAACTAGTTGTAGATATGATAGAACTAACACGATGAGTCAGACTCACAGTGTCATGCTTGATCGGTCTCTTCTTTATCAACAACTCCTTGAAATATTTTGCAAAATCTAGCATTTCTTGAAAGGCATCAAGAAAAGGAATGTTCATTGATAGCTGCTTCAACTGATCATAGAACCTTTGACACTTAGCATACTCAGTCTTCTTCACCAACCTTTGTGTAAAGGGAGGCGTAGATTTAAATAGTTGGATCAAAGGACGAAGAGCCCCTTTAACTGTTGCTTTTCTAGTGTCACTGCTGCCTTTATGCTTTTTAGAACTTTTTGGAATATCAGCAACCTGCTCAGCAAGAGGAACCTCTTAATGGACCTCCTCAATAATTATTGGTCTATCAAATTATGCCTCTTCTTCTTCAACAACTGGCTCGAGATTAATTACCTCCTTCTCTGCACTTTGAAGTAGTTTCTCACTCCGAGTGCTAATAGCAACACACCTCTCATAAGAATTACCTCCACCACTCTTCAGATTTAGAATAGTGTCACTAGGAAGTCCTCCATTATGTGGAGGTGTTGTTCTCTGGAAATATCTCGTATCTGCGACTCGAGCTTCTGAATGGAAGCAGTGTGAGATCCCACAGTTTTAGTCAGCCCCTTCAATGTTCTATCTGCTTTGTCTTGGTTGGCTAGCACCTTCTCAAGCATGCTCTCCAACTTAGAGCTCCTTTGCTCATTAAGCTAACCCTTTAGTGGAATAAAGGGATTGGAACTCCTATTTCCAAAATTATTGTTGTTGTTGTTGTAATTCCTCTGGTTCGAGCCATCATAGTTATTGTTGTAATTACCTTGTCCCTGTTGAGGTCTCCATTGATTCTTAGTCTGAGTCTGATAGCCTCCTTGGTAGTTTTCCCTTGGTAACTCCCTTGGGAATTATTCACATAGTTAGCATCTTCAAACTGCATTGGAGGCCCCTCTTGATATGGACCCTCATGAACTTGGTACATGCCCTGAGGCATTCCCGAAACTTCTTCAACAACATTAACTTTCTTCGCTTCCTTTTTATCAAGCTTCTTTGTTAGTAAAGAAATATTTGTCTAGAGTCTGCTGAGTCTCTTAATTCTCCTTCACAATATTATGGATCATTGGAGCTCTATAGGATACACTGTCAGTACCACCCAAAATCCATGCTTGATTGTGAGTAGTAAGCCTATCAAGCAACTGAGTGATTCGGGCATATGTCTTGTCCATAAAACACCCACCAGCTACATTGTTCGCCACTGCTTGTGTTAATGGATCTAGTCCTCTATAGAACTTCTCCATCAATATATGTTCTGGAAAATCATGATTTGGAGACTTCTGCAAATATTCCTTGAATCTCTCCCAAGCTTCAAATAGTTATTCCCCCGGAAGCTGTTTGAAATCATATATCTTGTCACGAATTTCAGCTTTCTTGCTAGGCGGAAACCACTTCTTGAGAAAAATAGCAACCAGCTCTCCCCACGTATGAATATTGTTGTGGGGCAGCATCTCAAACCAAACTCTTGCTTCACCGGCTAAAGAGTATTTGAAAACTCTTAGCCGAATAGCATCATCTGGAATAGCATTCTGCATATATTGGGCATACATACCACAAAATTCTTCAAATGTTGGTGAGGGTCATCATCGGTAGAGGTCCAAAAATATCCCTCAAGTTTGAGCAGTTAGTAGATAGTGGAGTCAATCTTGCAGTTTACAGCATTCACCCTAGGTGGAACAATAGCAGATGCATATTCCACCTCGTCTAGCATATCCGCAAAGACATTCTCAACCTCCACTTCCACTGGTGGGTCTTGCGCTTGCAAACCCCTATTACCACCTGCTCCATGTCCTCCTCTTTTGTTCATGATCTCTTGGTTCATAGGAAACAGAAAACAAGGTGTGATGGAATAGAAAAGGACTTTAAGTAAAGCACAATATATATTTGGTAATTTCAAAACCGTATTCCCCGATAACGGCGCTAAAATTTGATATGCTCAAATTACACCTATTAAATGGCGTAAAGCGGACGATGTCAAATATAGTAACCAAACAAGGTTGGGGTCGAATCCCACAGGGAATAGGGTGTGAAAAGATTACTAAATTAGTTGAATATTTTCTTGCAGTCTTAATTTCGTATTCCGTTGAGTTTGTAAAAGATTGTTTGTTTATTAACTAGATTGCTTTGATTGTAATAAAGATGATTAAACAAACCAAGGTTGTGTCTCCTTTTAGATGAAGTGTATGCTATGGGTATTGATCTTGATACTTCTAATGGATCGTTGTACGAATGCACTTAACCTTTAATTGAATCCCTAACATTTCCCAATAGTTAAGGACATCTCTCTTTATGATTTTCCCAAATATAAAAGAGTTGATATGAAGAACGGTTAATATGTGCCAAGTAAATTCCTCTTATTCTTAAGTGAATCTACTAAATGAGGGTTAACGTCCCGAGTTCTTGTTACTTGTTCTTACCATACCCTAGCTTATTTTTCCAAATAAATTAAGGTTTATGGCTTAAGTTAATGTTTTCAACCATCAACTAACAATGAATAATGAAGAAATATACCTTAACAACCCATTATGCATATATCAATTCCAAGTCCCAATCACATAACACCCATCATTGGGTTCACAACCTTAGCAATGAATTGAGCTACTCATATTGAAGAACGAAGAACACAATATAAAAGAATTCATCATGCTTACTATTGATTAGAATAAGAATAAAGTAATTGCAATTGTCTTGTCTTGTTCTCCAAAAAGCTCCAAAAATAATAGAGTATTGAATGCTAAGAGAATAGTACTGAAATCTGACCCAGAATAGTCTAAACAAACCCTACAATAAGTATTTATAATGGTCCAAGTCGTGAGAAATAAGGTGATAAAACTGCCCCCGTCGGCAGCTTATACGGACCGTAAAACATTATACGGTCCTTCAAATTTCCTCATCAGCCGTCAAAATGCTATCTTCACTTTTTTTGCACTCCTATTCGACGGATCGTAAAATATTATACGGTCCGTATAAATGCTTCGCAGAATTTCCTTTGGTTGAGTTACTCTCTGTTGCTGCTTGACGGTAAGTTTTGCGGTCCGTCAAAGGTTATGCGGCCTATCTTTTTGCTCCGTGAAATTTCTTTTGATAACAGGTCCTTTGTGACAAGTTTATGGTCTAGATAACGTTCCGCAGAATGTTTTACGGTCCGTCTTTTGTTCCGTCAAGTTGTATGTTCAGTTACTTGCTAGTTTTCACTCCTTTTTGCAATCCTTTCACGTAATTCTCTAACTTTCGCCATATAGACACTAAATACCTGAAACACACGAAAACCCCATAAAAACGACACAAATTTGCTTGAAAATAAGTAAAACTCTCTGTTAAAAGCATCACATGTGCCGAAATTATGCGGCACATCAACATCCCCAACTTAAATATGCATAAGAAGTGTCAAGTATGTGAAGAAACTCCTCGACTTTCTCATCGTCCACCAAGTCCTCACCATATACCAATGCTATCTCCAAAGAATCTCTTGAAGCTAGAAAGTAATCAAGTTCCGCATTTATTAGCTCGGACTCCACAATGGTGATCATCTTCAATTCCTCATAATGGGGCGGAAGATTAGTAGCTTTGAACACATTAAAAGTAGCTTCTTTCCCATCAACTATCATTGATATCTTCCCATCTCTGACTCGGATAACTGCATCAACAGTCGCTAAGAATTCCCTTCCTATGATGAGAGGGACATTATTATCTGCTTCATAATCAAGGATGATGAAATCAACTGGCAGAAGAAATGGACCCACCTTCACAAGAACATCTTCAATTATGCTAATAGGATATGCAAGAGGTCTATCCGCTAACTGCAAAGTGACTGTCGTTGGTCTTGGCTCACCCAACCCCAACGTTCGGAACATAAAGGTGGGCATCAGATTAATGCTAGCACCCAAATCACACAATGCTAGCCCAACCTTGATATTACCAATAGTGATAGAAATAGTGAAGCTGCCCGGATCTTTCAGCTTTGGCGGAATCTTGCTCCTCACTCTAGAACTGCACTCCTCAGTAAGTGGTACTATCTAAAACTTGCTCCAGCGCCTCTTATTTGCAACAACATCCTTGATGTACTTATCATACTTTGAAACTTCTTGCAAGTATTCTACCAAGGGAATGCTGATGTGTACCTGCTTCAATATGTTAAGAAATTTCTTACAGGCTGCATCTGCTTTCTGTTTCTGAAGGCGTTGTGGGAACGGTGGAGGGGTTCCAGTTACTTCGGACTATTTCCCGACTTTCTCGAGATTCTTTTTAGCTTAAGTTCTTTGAGCAAGAATAATTTCAGCATCTACCCTTTTGTTCTTTGGTGGCACTTCTTCTAGTTCTCTGCCATTCCTCAAGGTCACTGTTTTACATGCTTCTTTAGGATTCTTTTCTGTATCACTCAGAAGAGCACCCTGTGGTCTGACATTCTGGGCAATCGCCATCTTCCCGACTTGATGTTCGATCTCATGAATAGACTTCTGCATTTTACTTACAACTTTTAGATTTTACTACTGAACTGCTTGCTGTTGAGCTAAAACTATTTCATCATGTCTTCCATCGAATTACCAGTTGGCTGAGCTTGGGGCTTCAGATAATTATTTCGGTTGTAGAAGTCCTGCTCTTCATAGTGTGGATTGTAATTGTTTTCGAAATAATTTTCCTGATTTCTACCACCACGATTGTGTTGCCCCGCGTAATAGACTGATTATGGATTTAGAGGACAATTAGAATAATCATGAGGCTCACCATACCTCTCGCATGCAGCATGCTGAAAATGTTGAACAGGTTGGACCTGTTGAACAAGAGGAAACGCCCTCGTAACAACACTACAAAGTGTCCGAATATCGGCCCGGATAGCTGCAATGTCATCTACTGGAAATACCCCAGCGGCTTTCTGTGGCATCCTGAAGCGGCCCATTTCTTGATACTTATGAGTACCTTCAGAAATTAGCTCAAGGAGAGCTTCCATCTCTTCATACGTTTTTGTCAAGATCTGGCCCTAAGCCAAGCATTCAAGAAAGCTCTCTAATCATGCCTTAGCCCTTCCACAAAATAGTGCCTAATGATCTCCTTCGGTTGCATGTTATGTGTACAATCTCGCAAATAACCCTTGTACCTCTCCCATGCTTGTGGTAGAGATTTAGAGTCTTTCTGAGTGAAGTTAGAAATTTTTCCTATCAGCTCTTTCGTCTTCCTAGATGAGAAGAATTTCTCAATGAATTTGCTCGATAATATCTGCCATGAAGTAATAGAGCCAATAGGAAGATTCTGCAACCAATCCTTTGCTTCACCAATCAATGAGAACGGAAACAAGGCCAGCTTCACATAATCGTCGGATACATCTCTATATTGAAAATTCTCGCTCAGCTCCACGAATTGCATCAAGTGCTTATGCGGGTCTTCATAAGGCTTACCCATATACTGGCACGTATTCTGCACCAGCCGCACTATTCCTTCTTCCAGCTCAAAGTTTCCATTGATATCAGGCTTGACAATAGCCTTAGCAGCATTCGCTAGACTAGCTTTAGCAAAAGTCAACTGTAACACCTCGTACTTTCATACTAAACCATATCGGTAATATCCCGTAAATCCGAGTTAGATGTGAACGTATGAAACTAGTATAAAGATCATATTTTAGCTATATGAATCCATTCGGGTGATAAACAGTCATTTTGAAGTCAAACAAAAAAGTGAAGTTCTCAAGGCCTTCTAAATTCGTCTAAGTCTGAGACAGTTGTACTTATGGCCAGTTTTCGGGTAGTGACGTTAGGAATTTGAGAAAAACTCAAAACCTGAAAGTTGTAGGCCTTTGAAATACCTTTCCAACCATATATTATGGAGCTCAAACGAAGCTCTGTGCTAGAAGTTATACCCGTTATACTCTGCGCGAAGTACATTTCAGCTGCGCGATCGCGCACCCAGGCGCTAGCGCACGCCCGCCGCGCGATCACCTGCGCAAAGTACATTTCGATTGCGCGATCGCGCACTGCAGGCAGTGTTACTGCCTTCGCTGCGCGATCACCTGCGCGAAGTACCCTCCAGCTGCGCGACCGCGCACCGACCACGATGTTTTAAGAGCCAAATTTTGTTTTATTCATTCCCACTTTGTTTTAAACCAATTTTTCTGAGGTAAAGAACCCTAAAGAAGTCTCTCAAGCCCTAAGGACTACGCTCTTCTCTCCCAACCTTCAAGAAACTTTAAGGTAAGCCTTTTCCATGCAATCCAAGTCAATTCCAACATACGTTCCTGATCATTAAGCAAGAACTCATCATTCTTAACATAGGGTTTTCAAGAAAACCCAATTAAAGGGATTCAAGATTAGGTTTTGGGATTCTTATTCAAAGTTCATATTTTATTACAAGTTTGGAGCATTACTGTATGTAGACGC
>NC_081345.1:66574801-66605749 GCF_029784015.1 Lycium ferocissimum
CATTCGGGGTTTAGTCAACTCTTTGTTTTATAATTAGTTATGCATCTAAGGTATCGCCGGGGGCCTTGTCCCGAAGTGGCATGTTTTACGGTCGGCTCATGATAGAGGTTTCATAGACTAGATAAGTCAGTTATGTTATGTCAAACTTTCGGAGTCGTATAGCCATTTTTGGCTCATTCATGTTATTTCCGCACTCATGTTTAAACAAGTAATTTTATTAAATATTATGACTTATTACGTTTTATAAAGGCTCATCGTGCATTCACGGTATATTCTGCTCATGTTTTCAGCAAGCCATGTGGTTCGCTCGGTCACATGCAGTAAGGCACTGAGTGCCGTGTTTCGCCCAGGCCATGGTTCGGGGCGTGACATCAACACTGGAACTCGGTCTTGTTGTGCCATCTCAACCACTCTTTCAGCAACTCAGGTAACTTCCCTGTTCTCGACTTCTATAATTTCAACCAATTGGGGATCACGCTCGTTGTCCACCAGCTTTTTCTGCTTGGTAATGTGCGTTCAATTTTTGGGTCAAAGTTAGCTAATGCTTTTCCTTGACTTCGAGTGTTTGGCATAAATGAGAGAATGCACTTGAGGAGCACAAGTCAACCCTAGAACCAGAGTAAAAACTTGAATAGAAAGTAAAAATTTAAACTAGAAAAATAGCAATTTTTCTAAGTCCCCGACAACTGCGCCAAAACTTGTTGCTCCCAAATACACATGCAAGTATACGTGGTCGTATGAGTAATATAGGATTTCCATAGATCGTACCCACAGAGACTTAGATTTTATACTGTTCAACCAATTCAAATTCCATTGTGACTATTCAAGAAGGTAAAAATCATGGTGTTTGTTGTAACTAAACTATGATTAAAAGTAAACAAATAAATATGAGTATCTTGTGATTGAGACAATTGTGACGAAGACTGTAAGGTTTATTAGATGAGATAAAGTTCCAGGGTCATGGCTTTTGACAATCCAGTTAGTCTTCTGACAATTCTACCTATCTTATTTCATGGGTTACTAATTGACGTGTTAATTGTAACTTTATGAGTATCTTCCGAGTTACTCACAAGCCTGTAGATGCTACTCTAACGCTTATATCCTTATGGTCGCCAGAAAATAACAAGAACGCATTTAATTCTCCGTATTCAACTAAGCAAGGCTAAAGGGTATATTCTTATCCTCATTAGCGAAACTATTATATCGAACAAGCCCTATTTATTCTTATTACGTATGCAAATTCCCTATCCCTAGTTCAATTCATACACCACAGATAGTGTCTAATTAGTGATCAAGTAATTAAACAATTAAGCACAAGAATAAATAAGCAACCCAAAATATGAAAATTTAATAGATAGAAATTGTTTCCAAATCAACTATCATGTCTTTGCCACAACCCTAGAATAAAGAAGTTTAGCTACTCATGATTCTAGATGAAGAACAAGAATTCATGGATAATATAGGGTTGAATCAAGAAAATAAAATAAAACCTAAGAGAGAGAGATAAGGACGATGCCTTAGAAGTCTTAACAATATCCCAGCATATCATTTACAATGAATAAAACGTCTACTTATAGTCTAAGGTTAAAACTAAAATAAGTAGACCAAATCCTGATCGAAACGAGAAAAACTGGGCGACACCGGTGTCACACCCGCGTCGCGGGTCCAACGCGGGTGTGTTATGCAGACTTCGATTTACAAAGTTCTAAGAGTTGATTCTTCAGTGATGGGGGTGCGACGCATGACCAATGCGAGCCTGCCCCTCCCGCAACGATGGTCTAACGCTTGAGGTCCTTCAGTTGCCCAAAAATTCCTCTAAGTGTCGTGCGATCCTCTCGTCACCTCGTGCAATTGAAACTGCCTCCAAAATCTGCCAAAATTGCTCGATTTTTCATCAATTGTCCTCGTTGTACCTAAACACACAAAACATACCAATATAAGCTCGATTACAACGATTCCATCATCGATAATGCGATTAAAGTACTAAGAACGAGAGGTAAAATGACGCTAAATGTCGATATTTGCGCCAATTATCATAGTGCACTCGTGACTGTCAAATTTTGAATTTGCCTATGTGTTGCCGGTGAAAGAACAATAAAGTTACAACTGAAAAAAATTCAACATATAACTTAAACTCTTGAAATTTCTCGTTTTAAAAAAATTTAGAGGAAAAATGACTAACATATGTCATTAAATTAAAATTATAACTTTAATAATTAATTTTAAGTCTTGCAAGTATTAAGTAATCCATGTACGGAAATTTTCTAAAAGTTTTTTTTTTAAAAATAAAGAATAAAATTTTCTTTTCGGTAATTAAGAGAGAAATGCATGTATGCACCGTTTGAGATTATCCATGTATTGGGAAAAAAAAACATATAATTGAATTGATGATAGAGATTTCAGGCAAAATTTGAATTAAGATAGATTTTGGGAGAGAAGGGTAGAAATGATATTAGCTAAGCATAAATTATTCAATTTGACCTAAATATCTATGTGAATTTATTGTACTACCTCCATTTGAGCCATTGTGACCAAAACCAATGTGGCCGAAAACCTTTTTTATCTCCGGTTATATATGTTAGGAAAAACTCACACACTAGCTATATAGTTATTCGAACTTTTCCAAAGAGGCAATTTATTGTGGGCCAACTCATTCCTCGTATCTTTTCGAAAGAGGCAAACAATAGCTTTTCAAATCTGAGGGAGTGTTGGGAGTTTGGAAAAATAAAGTTAAAGCGAGGGTTATTCTATGGGTTTTTGTACCAGAAGAGCCAAACAAAGAGAAAAAGGAAGATTTTAATTGAAACACGTTGTTCCTTGCTCTAGATGCAGTTAAGGAGAACGTACAATAATTTTTAATGCGGAAGCTTCCCGTTTCATGGTGGTACTAAGGGAAAAAAAAAATCAAAAAATGGTTTTTCAATATTTTTATGTTTGGTTGATCAAAATAATGCGAAAGCTTTCCGTTTCATGGTGGTACTGAGGGAAAAAAAAAAAAAATCAAAAAATGGTTTTTCCATCTTTTCATGTTTGGTTGATCAAATTTTTTTAATTTTTTTTTTTTTAAGAAAATAAATTTCTTAGAAATGAAGATAATGACCTACCTAGTGAAAGTAGGAAAAACAAATTCCATAAGCAATATTTCATTTCTCCCATCTTTTTAGCACACCTAATCCCAATCCAACAACCCCCCCCCCCCCAAAAAAAACCCCCACCTCCACCTCCTCCAGGCCCCCACACTTCTATCCCCTACCCCACCTCCATATTATTTGCCTAAATTCTATATAAATATTTTCTGCTTATTTGCAAACACTTGAAATAAATAAGAACGTTACTTATTTTTTCAAAAAGATATTTTCTGAAAAAAATATTTTCTTCAAACAAACACACCCTCAATTTTTCTTTTGTACTTCAAAGACTTTGCGATTAACAAAGTCTCATAATGTTTGGTAGTTTAATTTTAAACATGATTAATGACCCGTTTCTAATAATTTTTTTTTTTCTTTTACCACAACTAAATTACTTTATTTGCAATATGTTATATGTCGCTATTTTTTTTTAGTTTTCTTGCAAAGTGAATGACACTTTTTTTATATATTTAAAATTATTTAAATTTAAACTTTAAATTGTACCCTTAATAATATAATTTTATAACTATAGAAATGTCATGACATTTTTAAGATCACATACTTTTTTTTAAAAATCGATCTCGAACTCTATAAGCTTAGCCAACGATTATCACATAAAATGAAACAAATTTTTCTGTGATATGTGACGTGAAGGCTAACTCTCGTATAGATAAATATCATGAGATAAATTTAAATTTCAAGCTGTCTGATAGGGTTCTACCTATGTGATAAATTTCATCTCTAATGAATATTAGGCTTGTGCAGTTTGGTTTGATCGGTTTTGGCCATCATCAGTTTTAAATTTCGATTTTCTGAAATTCTCAACCGAACTTCAACCATTTTAGGTCGAATTCAATTCGATTTGTAGTTATTTCGGTTCGGTTAAACAAATCGATTTATTCGGTTTCGAAATTAAAAGAAGCAACTATTTTTATTTCAATTTTAGAGCAAACTTACTCAAAATATCAGTTTTAGGACTTGCAAGTTGCAAGCATATAAATCTAGCCTTGCAACTTATAGCCTTGTAACCAAGACATTAACCAAGACATGCTATTATGACTTATATTTAAATTCGGTTAAAAACACATCTATAACTTGGCTATTTGTGTAATAATTAGAGTCTCCACCTAATTATTTATTTTCGCGAATTAGGAAACCCATATTTGAAAGAAGCCATTAAAAATCTTTATTTGAAAACCAGAAAATAGGTAAGGGTTCAAGTGATTTCCTAAGAAAGGTGTCGGGCATCTTGGGAATCATTAAGGCGGTCTCCAATCTCGCTCCGCCAATGCTCAACGCTTAAAAAGTTCGCCCCAAATTTTGTGTATGAAAACTGTATCAGAAATGTATGAAATGTGTATATTTGGTTTAAGGCTTAAAATTTTCATTCAAAATTTTGTGTATAAAAACGGATTGAATATGTATATCTCGCTCAAGGCTTAGAATTTCGCTCACACTTTTCGTGTATAATGTTCATGTTAGGTTTCTAGAAAATCAATTCAACTACACAACATTGTATACAACTTTACTTAAGGCTTAAAAAATTGCTCAAAAATTGGTGTATGAAATGTATATATCGATCAAGGCTTAAAAGTTCGCTCAAAATTTTGTATACGAAAACTGTATTAAAAATTTCGTCCACATATGCACATTTCATACAGTTTTTAAACACAAAAAATTGACTGAATTGTTTAAGCCTTGAGATATGAACAAAATTTTAAAAAATTAATTTTTTTAAAAATATATATAAAAATTAATTTAAAAAATATATGAAAAATGGAGATCCGTTTAATTTTGTACATTTGTTTTCTTGTTTTGTAAATAAGGAAAAGTATTTCTATGTTTTGTAATAAAGAGTCTTAAGTAGGATAGCCTATGTAATTTTCGCAAAAATGTAATTAGATAATAATATGATAATATTTACTTACTCTTAGCATGTGAATGCAGTTTACATTCCATGACACGTTAATTAAGAGTCCTATTGTAAAACAAATTGCTTTGTATAAGAAAACTCTTCAATAGCTTCGTCACCCAACCCAGCAAAAAGTGAAGTACCTTAAATATCCCAATAACTTTGTCCCTAATTTCATGCACATTGGATTTTATTTTTCTCTCAACTTCTAAAGAATTTTGTTCACACAAATGATAATTTTATTGACAATGGTAATTTTACTTCCTTTCACTTCTTTCAACCTTCTTTCTTTAATTATATATGTTTTTCATCTTTATTATTATTATTATTATTATTATTATTATTATTATTATTATTATTATTATTATTTATTATTATTATTATTATTATTATTATTATTATTATTATTATTATTATTATTATACTCATAATGTTGCTAGTATAATTAGTAATATTATAATCATAATATTGCTGATATAATGAGTACTATGCATTAATATGATTATGACATTACTGGAATAATTAGTAATATACATTAATATAATTAGAACTCGTAATATTGTTGGTATAATTAGTAATATATATTATTATACTCATTATATTATTGGTATAGTTAAATATACATGTTATAATCATGATATTACTGAACAGACGAGATCCCGGTGGACTTTTGCAAGAACTCAAGCAAGGCAGGTATGGAGTGGCTGGCTAGGTTGTCTAATCGCATATTTAGGATGGCTAAAATTCCAGAAGAATGGAGCTGGAGCACAATGGTTCCATCGTACAAGATTAAGGGTGATATCCAGAGCTGCAACAACTAGAGGGATATCAAACTACTAAGCCATACTATGAAAGTTTGGGAGAGGGTGGTTGAGATGAGGATGAGGAGGAGTGTGTCTATCTCTGAGAACCAATCCAGGTTCAAGCCGGGACGATCTACTACAGAAGCCATCCGTCTTGTAAGGAGATTGTTAGAGTAGTATAGGGACAAGAAGAGAGACTTACACATGGTGTTTATTAACCTAGTAAAGACATATGGTAAAGTCCCGAGGGAGATTTTGTGGAGGTGTATGGAGTCTAAGGGTATACCTATGGCTTACATTAGGTTTGTTAAGGATATATATGTTGGATCCAAGACCCGGGTCAGGACAGTGGGAGGTAACTCAGACCACTTCATGATCATGATGGAGCCGCATCGGGGATCAACCCTTAGCCCGCTCTTATTTTCCTTAGTGATGGATGAATTGACACGACATATTCAAGGGGAGGTGCCGTGGTGTATGTTATTCGCTAATAACATAATATTGACATAAGACGTGTAGTGGAATTAATGATAGGCTGGAAGTATGGAGAAAGGCCCTAGAGTGGAAATGTTTCAAGTTGAGCAGGACTAAAATAGCATACCTGGAGTGCAAGTTCAGTGATGTAAAGCATGAAGCAGAGGTGCAAGTGAAGATCGAGGAACAAGTCCTACCCAAAAGAGAGAGCTTCAAATATCTTGGGTCCGTAATCTAAGGAGATAGGGAGATCGACATTATCGTACACAGTATTGGAGCGGGGTAGGTAAAATAGATATAGGCATCCGGAGTGTTGTGAGATAAGAATATGTCGCCTAGGCTTAAAGGTTTATTCTACACAGTGGTGGTTATATCAATATTGTTGTATGCTGAGTGCTGGCCAATTAAGAACTCCACGTTCAAAAAATAAAGTAGTGGAGATAAGGATGCTCAGATAGATGTGTGGGAATACCTGGAGATATATGATTAGGAATGAAGTTATATGGGACAAGGTGGGTGTGGTATCAGTAGTGGAAAAGATGAGGGAAGCGAAACAAAGATGGTTTGGGCATGTGAAGAAAAGGGGTGAGGATGCGCCAGTTATGAGGTACGAGAGGTTGGATGTTGCAGGAGTTAGGAGACGTAGAGGTAGGCCGAAGAAGAACTGGGGGAAGGTTATTAGACGAGATATGGCACAGCTTCAGCTGACTGAGGACATGACCTTAGACAGGAAGGTATGGAGGTCGAAGATAAGGGTAGAATGGTAGTAGGTAGCTAAATTCTCTTTTCTTTTACACTTAGTAGTGGTACTCGGTTATTGTGTAGTCACTTATTCTTTGATGTGCATTACTATTTACTGCTGCATTTGTTTTGGCTCTTGCTATTTTGCTGTCTATTTTCTTTTGAGCCGATGGTATATCGAAAACAGCCTCTCTACCCCATAAAGGTAGGGTAAGGTCTGTGAACATCCTACCCTCCCAAACCCCACTTGTGCGGTTACTGTCACGACACCATTCACTAAGCTGTGAAGGCACCAAGTGGGTAAGCCATCCACAACCCATTTAAAACAGTTTAATAAGGAAATTAATGCAGAAAAGAATGGCATTCAGATCGGACTATACGATGTAAATCACGCAAATACCTAAATCATAGCACCGGTACCCGATACAAGTGCTCGTCACCTTACAAATATCGGGACCCCCTTTAGTTACCCCATTATATCATCTTATTAATCAAATTAAACCAACTACAAAACTTTAATTAAGGTCAGAAAGTCTCAACTTGCCTGAATTGAAGTCTGACGGTCACAACAAAGCTTTGCCCTTTCATAGAGCCTTCGAAAAATCCCAATCTGTTCAAATACGTATTCTATGTTATAAAATGAGTGTGTAGACACCCATATTGCTATGTGTTGGCAAAAAGCCACGTGTGAAGTTTTGATGATTGACAAAGTGAAGGGGCGAGGCACAGAAACCAGGTCTAGAACAGGTCCATAGCCATGTTCCATGGCAACAAAGAAGCAGAGGCAAATGTAGACACATGGACACAAACGCAGACTGCAAGATGTGTGTGTAAATTCAAAGACAAGTAAGCAATGAAGATATTAGAGGAACAAAGATAATGAAGATGAAGGGAAATGTGAAGTGACTCAGACAACAAAAGACAATGTTCAGAAGGAAGAAACTATTTAACTAAGCAGTTTGCAGACGAAGCATGTGAATCAAGTTAAACAGGTGAACCGGGTCTGCAAACATGTTCCACTGCGAAGCAAGAAGACATCAGAGTCAAAGAGTGATCAGTGGTAGAGTGATGAAGAATTGGAGAAGACCAGTTACAGACCCAGAGCTTACAGTTATATGAAACAGGTCTGTTAATATGTTCCAGCCAAGATCTCAGAAGCAATTCAATGGCAGATGGAAAATGAAAGAGATTGGTGGAACAGGTAAATGAACATGTTCTATCTCAGGCAGTGCAGAGATTCAGAGGCAGACGAACCAGGTGGATGAAACAGGTTTGCAAACATGTTCTAGGGTAAGTCTTACAATAACTAAGATTTGTAGAATTATGGAAAGAACTTGGCGGTCAGGTGTGACAGATTCCTTGCCATCTTTGTAGGGATTAGTAAGCCTTCTACACGTATTAAAAGCAGACTCAACAAGGCAAGAATCTAAATATTACACAAACCCTATTACATGTCATTGAGCGACTAAGACAGGGTTTTGTATCACCGACTTGTGGAGCATCAAGGGCTATATATATATCCAGGTCTTTCCAAGAAGAAGTTTGCTCACACATAAAGAGAGAACTCAGAGTATTGAGCGAAGAAGATATATTCAAGAATATTCAAGAATCCAGGGTTGCATCCCTATTACACAGAGAAGGATCGATGGAGCTATTTTACTAAATAATGTTTCTAGTTCTGAAGTCTAGATTTGTGTAGTACGTTTGGTTATCGAGTTGTATCTTGATCATCTTAGTTAGAAGAATTAAAGTGGATACAAACAATTGTAACTCCAAGTAGGAAATTTGCTAATTGGAGATAGCTTGCTAGTCCGAGTTTGGGTAGCAAGGCTATTTAGAAATTAGGTTGCAGAGTTTGTAACTTAATTTGCAGTTGGCTCATTGTTGTAGTGACGTTTGGGGGAAATTCTACAGGTCTGTAGGTCATGGTTTTTATCACCTTTTGAGTCGGGTAGTTTTCACGTAAATATTGTGTGTCCTTTACTTACTTGCAGTTTTGTTCCGCAAAGACGATAACATAGAATAGGTATAGTAACATGTTCCATAATAGGTATAGTAACATGTTCCATCCTATAAGAGAGAATTGGATACGTATAGTATAGACAGTAGGTCATGCAACCTAACAAGTGGTATCAGAGCAGGTTCTCTCCCAAAGAGGATAACTCCTCGGGAGAGGATCAAAGATGAAAATTGCACCACCTGCAGAACATTATGAAGGGAGATCAATAAATAGGCCACCATGGTTCAATGGAGAGCACTATGCACAATGGAAGAACCACATGGAGAAGTATTTGATGGCAGTAAACTATGATCTCTGGAAAATATCCACAAGAGGATCACTTATCCCTACAGTAACCAGAACTGATAGATCAAGGAGGACAAAAACAGAAGAAGAATTCTCTGTTGAAGACTTTAGAATGATGGAACTAAATGCAAAAGCAGTACATATTCTATATTGTGGATTAGGGAGCAAAGAATGTAACAGAATTGCTAAGTGCTCAAGCGCTAAGAAAATTTGGGATTCGCTGACACAAGCACACGAGCTCTTTCGTTTTCTTTTTTGTTTTCTTTTTTGCAGGTACTCAGACAAGGCAATACAATACTAGGAGCAAGTTGGAGCAACAAACAACAAGACAGGAGATCTCAGAGCACACATAGACAAATATATAAGAGGACAACAATAGATAACATCAAGTATCATGAGTGTTATAAGGTTATGCGTCCATCAAACACAGTATGAAAGGACCTGGTTAAGCACCAGTTCCCTTATACAATGCAATAAGTAAAGAAGGCAAGATTGTACCGTGGAAAACTCCTTGCTCAAGGGATTAAAAATCACAACCTACACCAGTAGGATTTCAACTCCACTACACGAGCAACTTCAGGTTACAAATCTATCATAAGCTAGGAATTAATTCCCATAATCCTTCACCCTTAAAATAATGCTTATGCAACCTAGGAACTAACTCCCATAGTCCCTCCACACTTACAATGCTCCAATTGCAAGAAACTCCACTTGACTAACTCTAGCCAAGGACCACTAATACACCTAGACTAACTCTATCCTAGTGTACCACTCAAAGGCACCCTTTGAGAATTCAACCCATGACTAACTCTAGCCACCTACATACTAATAGACTTGGACTAAATCTAGCCTAGTGTACCACTCAAGAGCTTGTGGAAGAAACCTTGAGACTTTAAGACACCTACACACAGCTTCCTTTAAAGAGAAAAGTAGGTTTACAGTTTTAGCACAAATGACAAAGCTCAAGAGCTTGAGAACTTGAAGTATCTTCCTTTTTAACGAGCGAGTCCTTCAATCTGTTGTAGCTTTGTCTTGGATGATACTTGAATAACCTTGTGACGACTAAGATTTTGTTGTGAATTTAGGTTTTTTCAAGAACCATAATATGTTGCCATCATGTTGTATATAAAGTGGGAGTATGTGGGATGGATAGAGACCACTCATTCACTTTGACCTAAAGCATAGGCCAACTTATAGCTGTACTTATGTCCAAAGAAACTTTGGCCCCATCCTCGGCCTCTCGGTGCAAGGTGTAGAGAACAAATTAGAACTGTGCCTCTATCTAGTTACTCAAAACAGTTTCATCAAAATACGAATGTACTTGGAACTATCAATGAGCAAGGTCTTTGTTTCAGTTTTAATCATATAGATGGGGTGAATGCCTTATTTGTGGTATTAGTGCCAATTGGTGCTCATTCAAATAGGCAAGCATCAAATTTACAAAGATTAAAATTGAGCAAATTTCATCACCACAGAAAGGAAATACAAGGTGACAAAGAAACAAAGATAAAGATAAGTGAGATACTTACAACATTGAGTAGAATCAAGAAAATCCCTTTGATAGCTCTTATGATAGCAGAAGGCACAGATTTCATCAGGCTAAGGGTTTCAAACCTCATAAGGTGCAGATTCATGTCAAGAGGAAATACAAGAAGTCATAAATCAAAGAAAAAGAGAGATCGAACTGAAGTACAACAAATAGATGGGATTTACCTAAAGATGCAGCACAACGGATCTAGACAGCGAGTTCAAACATCTAGGTGGAAGCTTCATAAGAGAGATAAAGAGGACAAACACACATGCGGAACAAATAAAAAGCAAATATCAGGCATGTATAGAAGGATTCTGAACAAGTAGAAATATACCTGAAGATGTTGATGAGAGAAGCTGAAGCTGCACACAAGCTCACCTGGAGGCGTGATATCAACACCACCGGCGGCGAGGTCATCGGAAACAACATAGAGGAGCAAAGAGAAGAGAAGCCCCAATTTTTTATGGTTCAATTAGGAAAGTAAACAAATGAGAAATATTCAGTTTTTTCTTTTTCTTTTCTGTAATTTTTTGGACTGACCCATGTTTTGGGATGGTCCTTTGAACTTATTCAATTTTCTGCATTTAATAAAAGGCCCACATGGGCATAATTTATTTTTTCTTAAAAAACACACGAGCCTGAAGGAGATAGATCAAAGAAGAACAAACAGACCAGAGAAGTTGTTGTGAGTGAAGAGCCAAATAAAAGGATCAAAAATTCCCCACCTTGGGGTCCAAGATGGAAAAAGTCATGAAGATTGCGTGGAGTTCAAACTTTAATGAAGACACTGAGGATGAAGCTAATCCCATGGCTTTTGTGGCTATTGGAGACTATGGATTAGATACGGATGAAGGCTCAGGGGTAAATGTTCTTGACCTGTTAGATAAACTGGACGTATTCTCAAAGAAAAGGATCACTTTCTTAATAAGTACTCTAATTGAAGAATATCAAGATATGAGCAGAAAAAGGGTTCAGCTACTAAATGCCTACATGAGCCTGAAGCACGAATCCATTGAGTTAGAGGCTAGTAAAAGAAAAACTGAAAAAGAGATCAACTCATTAAAAGAACAGGTTAGTCAACATGACACCTTGGTCACGTCTCTTAGGATAGAAATCCAGAAGATAAAAGAGACAACAACTGGAAATTCTATAATAAGAGAGGGGCAACTGGAGGTGGAAGCTGAGTACAGAAGGATGAAAAATGAGGTGTATTCTGAGAGAGAAAAATCCAGAAAATTATGCCTTGACTTAGAAAGGATGAGAAAGATCTAGATACAGTCAGTTGCTAGACACAATCATCACATATTCTCTCAAATCTTACGAGTCAAATACATGATGTAACCACTAGTCTAGGGTACAACGAGGAATAAGCAAGAAAGGAATCTACCGCAGGAGAATTGTGCACACTTTGTGGTAAAACTGAACACTCTAGAAGCAAGTGCCCAGTGAGAATAGGACATACAGAGAGGAACCTAAAGGCATCTGACAGAAGATCCAAAATGGGGAATACAAATAGAACAAGGATAAAAAAAACAGGTCCCTATATGTGCCTGTAGCATGGACAATGAGAAATAAGACTCCTCACCAGCCCAATGAGAGGATCTGGAACTACCAAAAGAAATGTCAGATCTCTTAAAACCAATGAAACAGGAAATGAGAACAAGTTTCCCTACATGCCTCCTCATAAGAGAAGAAGAGAAACGACCCACCCTCTCGGCCAAAAGAAAGATCTCAGATCAAGATATAGGAATACTAAACCTCTCAAGACTAGTGATACAAGAAAAGGGAACTGGGCTCCGTATGTATTCTCAAGGTGGACAAGAAGAAATGTGTTTTATTCTACTGGAAACAAGATTAGGATGAGGCCTGTTGATAGAAGGATGATATCTGTAAAACAAATGGTAATAGCTACAAAGAACAGGTTTTTTCGTGAGACTTCACTATAGATCAAGAAAATATCAAAGAAGTCTCCAACAGGAGTAGGAAACAGATTCACTTGGGCTATGCCAGAATGGAGAAAAAAAAGACTTGATTCACCCTTTTGTACAAGGAAAAGGACCTAAGCAAGTATAGGTTCCTAAAACTAATCTCTGATTGCAGTACAAACAACACTAACTCAAGGCTCGCTCAAGATACAGAGATGATTCACATAAAAGCTCATTTCACTAGCAGCACTTTGAAAAAAAAAAGGGAATTACAAATTAAGCAGATGACAAGCAGTAATCAAACATACTGGCACTCAGACAGGGGAAAAACAAGGTTCAGTAACTATGGGAGATGAAGCTCAAGGAATGGTCTTATGAGTATTGCAGAAGAATCAGGTTGAGAAACTTGTTCGAAGAAATGAAAAAAAAGGATACGATGCGAAAAGGTAGTAAGAACAGGTCCAGACCCAAAGAAGCAGGTAATAGTCAATTGACCTCAAAATTGAATATTCCAATGTTGACAGTCAAAAATTGAGCCATTGATAGTTGATAAAGGGTAGGGATGAAGATTATGCTAAAAAGAATGATTATGATAGTCTTCCTAAAAAAATTGGCTAGAATCCTTAGTTCAGATAAACTGAGTACTTCAAAGTTGACATCATAAAATATGTTACTCAGTTGTATACATTTGATTATGTGGGCACACCCAAACAATTGCATGATCTCAAAATAGTCTACAAAGGTATTATGTCTCAACAACTGAGCTGAAGATCAGGATTGCACATGGTTAATCATTATTACTTCAAGTATGTATTCCTTTCCTTGAAATTAATTGTAAATTTAGATCATGAAACAACTTGGACAACCTGTCCTGCCCTAGTCAAGAACCTAGCCGTCATTATAAAGAGCCTTAAGAAGAGAGAAAAAGAATCAAGATGACACATCTTGAAAACCGACGGCAGTCAAATAAAAAATCTTCCCAAAATGACCCTTCACCTTTTCTATTCACACCACCTACTTTGTTCCCTCACCTTTACTTAAACCGTTCATAAATCCTCAAAATCTCATCCACTTCACACTCTCCTTCATCACAACACCAAGACGAAGAAATGTCTCATTCTTCTTTCTTCTCTGATAACCCTAGGCTCTCTATTCCTTCTCATGACGCAACTAATCCCGACTTCACACATCATCTATCTGTCATAAACCAACTATTCCCTCCTATACAAATTTACTCATCTGAAAAAGAAAAAGGGAAAAGAATATTAGTTGGGGCATATAGAAAGGAGAAATCTTTTAAAGATCTCAAAACAGGGGTAAATACGAAAGGGAGTAGTGTCACAACAACTCTTCAAGAAATTGAGTTTTGGACATTACGGGTTCAATCCAAGCTAATGACGGAGGTTTGTTGGGAAAAACATATGAAGGAGAGTGTTATAGCCCGTATTTCGTACGCTCGGATATTGTGAGGCAATGGTGAAAAGTTAAGGACAAGACTATGTTCTAAAATAATTTTAATGAACGAGTTGCTAGGAATATTATTTATGAACATTGGTATTATGGAAATATTGAGAAAAGCTAAGGGCAAGAAGAGAAATTCGCAAAAGGGGCCGTGGAAATAATGCGGAAGGTTAGGGACAAAATGGTAATATTGAGAAAAGTCGAGGGGTAAAACGGGAATTTCACATGAGTTTCATGAAAGTTCCAAGAAGGCCATATTGGCCGTGAAGAAAAAAGAATGAAGGAGGATGACTAGGATAAGTCATCTTTTATTTAGAAGAAAAAAAAAATGCAAGAAAAAGAAAGAAAAGTCTAGAAAAATTGAGAGAGGGGCATGTGCCCCTCACATGCTTGGTAAGTTATATATATATATATATATATATATATATATATATATATATATATATATATATATGTGGGTGTTCATCTTTTAATTTAAGAGAGTGGAAGAAAAAGAGAGAGCAAAGAAAGAACAAAAAAGAAAAAAAAAAAAAAACGGCCATGGAGAAAGGGGGTGGCCGAAACCAGCCCCTCAAAGTTGAGCATGGAAAATTCTTTCCTTCAAGTTTTCCTACTAATTGAAGGGCCCTCGTCAACGTGGAGTAGTTGTTGGAGCGAGAAAACCGCTTGTTGTTCCAATTCGCCAATTCTAGCCGAGGGAGAAGATAAGTGGAAGACTAACAAGCTCGGACGAATGAACATAGCTAGTAAGGCGCGGCGCAGGTATGTTAAGGCTCGTCCCTTTTCCTTCTATGGCATGAATCATACGTTGCGATTTTATGAATGCTCCCATAACGTCCTTATTTTCAAAAGTTAGAAGTTATGATTTCAAAACAGGATTTTCCTTCCTAAAAGTTTATGAATGTTTTCCAAAATATCCATTTTTCTCCAAAATCAAGTTTTACGATTCTCGAAAGTTTTATGACCAAAACAACGACTATGGTTCTACGATAATAATAATGATGCCAGATACGAGAAGAAGTATGTGAAATGATGCCTTACGATCCTATTCCGTGTTTTTCTTTTAAGATGTTACTTTCCATTGTTAGTCTTGCCTTAAAATTAAATTGTTCCTTCAAGGCGAGGCGTCACAAAGCCGATGGTGGGGCCAACCCAATGGTGGGGCAAACCCAATGGTGGGGCAAACCCAGTGGTGGGGCAAACCCAATGATGAGACAAAATTCCACATTGGTTTAGGCAAATCCCCTTTGGTTTAGGCAAATCCCGCATTGGTTTAGGCAAATCCCGCGTAGGTTCGAGCAAATCCCATATCGGTTAATGCGTCATCCGGACGCGGACTAATGATGTTATGTGATTTAGACGAAGCTATGATGCCTTATGTGATGCGTACCGACTATGTATGTATGTGTGTGTAATAAAGTAAGCATGCACGACTCCGCCTTAAGAGGCACTCACGAGCACAGTTTTACTATGTTGCTACTTAAAGCTATATCTTCTATTATGTTACTATTCATGCCTTACATACTCAGTACAATGCTCGTACTGACCCCTCTTCTTCGGGGGCTGCGTTTCATGCCGCGTGAGTACACCGGATGATCGAAGCCATTATAGAAGATGTTCCGGCGGAGTTGGCATCTCCATTTGCTGCGGAGAGTTGCCGGGTCAAGAGTTCTATGCTATGATGTCATGTTCGAGTTAGAGACTTTGCAGACAGAGTCGTGGGTCTAGAGTGTCAGTTTTTTAAAAAAAAGGGGGTTCCACTAGTTGATGTATTTTTTTTATTAAACCTTATATTTTGTTCGTGTTTAAATTGAGAAACGACAAAAAGATTTTGAAAATTTTTACTAGGTATTTTACCTTCAATCGATTTAAGAATCGAAAGAGATTAGACGTAGGTAATAAGAGGCGGCGGGTTCGCTCGGCTCCGAATGCGGGGTCGGTGCCCATCACACCCTAGTAAGGTCGGGGTGTGACAAAGTGGTATCGAGCAGGTCGGTCTAAGGGTTGTCCGCAAAGTCGTGTCCAGAGAGTCACATTTATGGGTGTGAAGCCGGCCACATCTATAGACGGAGGCGCGGGGCATCTAGGAATGGTTGACCTTCTTTCCGTCATGAGATCGTGCGATAGAGCCAAGTCATAGGAGATAAGATCCCTTATACTAATCGTGGAATTCCGCAGGCATCCAGTATCAGCCGAAAAAGGCGGGGGATGACGATATGAAAGTCGAAAGAGGTAAGACCGGACTGATATATTTGTTCTGTTACGTGGAGCAGGGAGCCAGACAGGAAATAGTCATGCACAGGCAGAAAGTGAATATCGAGAAGAGAAAAAGGGTAAAACGGTAAATGTAAGAGAAAGGACGTATTACGAAAATGTTTCGGAAGCTGTAAGACTTTGACTTGATCCAGAACATGTAATAATAGTCATATGAGAAAGTGGACGCGATTATATCGGCATTAAGGCACCGAATCCCACCAGAGTTTCGAGGTTAAGCGTGCTAAGGTGGGAGGATGGGTGACCACAGGAAGTATGAAGGAATTCCATAAATTTAAGTATAAGAGACGAATGAGAGATTAGAGTAACCTAAGGAAAACCAGAGTGTATGGAATGGCTAGAAACCTTAAGAGGTCGCGTGAGACGAGGCAGACTAGCTCGGTAAGGAGACAAAAAGTGTATCACAACCCGGAAAAGTTGGATAGGCTTGAATAATGTTTGAAAGTATTTTGTGGGTTAGTGAATAATGCACACATATATATATATATACATGAATGTGTAGAATATTTTACGTATGATTATATTGATAGATACGGGAGTCCCAGCAACCGGCGCTACGGTAAGGAAGGCATTAGTCAGGTGAGGGAATCGAAGCCCAAGTGACAGCGAAAGTGGACGGTATAAGTGCTACAAGGAAAATTTGTCATTATTTTGTTATGGACTAAGGTGGAGGGTCGAATATGGTGATAGTTGGGAAGAAAAGAGAGTGTGTTAGTGGAAAACAAAGAAAACAAAGTGTCGAAAGGAGGCGAAAGGTAAGAAACCTCAGTAAAGGAGGCTCCCGAGAGAAATTACCGGCAAAGCGCAAGATTGTTTGGGTAAGGACTCAAAGTAGGCATGTGAAGAGGGATAGAGTATGATAAAAAGAGACAGGAAAGGAGTGTACAAGGCTTGAGGACTGATTTTGATAAGCAAGACTAAAGGAATAGTAACTAGGATAGGAAGAGATATGGATACACAGCTACATCACAAATGCGCAGTCAAGGAAGAATTACGAACAAGCGAACTAAGGAAGTGAAAGGACGAATAGTGGATGGGAATGTGGACAAAAGGATGACATAGATGGAAGGTAAAAGAAAACTTAGGATAAGCAAGTTTCCGGGATGCTAGGCATGGAGTTAGAAGAAAGATGAGAAACTAGGTATAAACGAAGACTTCATAGAAAGATTGTTGATATAAGGAGCCCCAAAAGGGGGGGAGACCATACTATATTAGACCTAAAAAGGAATCGCAACACTATCAAGTACCAGAAAAGGGAATCTATTAGCTTGAAATCAGAGTACAAAAATATGTTGGTATGTCGCAAGAATACTTGGGAGAAAAGTAGAAGCGAGATAACAATGAGTATACTAAGAGATAGACCTGGGGTTAAAGGAATAGCCTACAGCCGTATTGGATCGTTAAGTAAAGACTACATACCCATACATGGTTTCCGTTAAGGTGTGGTGATGAACAGTAACAGAAAAGAGATGGTCTGAGAAAGACAAGGGTAATGTGTTGGTCCAGTAAATTAGAAGGCCCATGATATCGAACGAGGGCTCATGAAAAGGTCAAGGAGTTCGATTATAAGGAAAACAAGGCAAGGGATAAAGAACGGGCATAAAGGAAAGAGCAGCTATAAAAGGAACCCTCCCAAAATATTATGGCACCCATAAGGTTAGTTGAACATTCGAGGACGAATGTTCTAAAGGGGGGGAGGATGTTATAGCCCGTATTTCGTACGCTCGGATATTGTGAGGCAATGGTGAAAAGTTAAGGACAAGACTATGTTCTAAAATAATTTTAATGAACGAGTTGCTAGGAATATTATTTATGAACATTGGTATTATGGAAATATTGAGAAAAGCTAAGGGCAAGAAGAGAAATTCGCAAAAGGGGCCGTGGAAATAATGCGGAAGGTTAGGGACAAAATGGTAATATTGAGGAAAGTCGAGGGGTAAAACGGGAATTTCACATGAGTTTCATGAAAGTTCCAAGAAGGCCATATTGGCCATGTGAATAAAAAGAATGAAGGAGGATGACTAGGATAAGTCATCTTTTATTTAGAAGAAAAAAAAAATGCAAGAAAAAGAAAGAAAAGTCTAGAAAAATTGAGAGAGGGGCATGTGCCCCTCACATGCTTGGTAAGTTATATATATATATATATATATATATGTGGGTGTTCATCTTTTAATTTAAGAGAGTGGAAGAAAAAGAGAGAGCAAAGAAAGAACAAAAAAGAAAAGAAAAAAAAAAACGGCCATGGAGAGAGAGAGGGCTGGCCGAAACCAGCCCCTCAAAGTTGAGCATGGAAAATTCTTTCCTTCAAGTTTTCCTACTAATTGAAGGGCCCTCGTCAACGTGGAGTAGTTGTTGGAGCGAGAAACCGCTTGTTGTTCCAATTCGCCAATTCTAGCCGAGGGAGAAGATAAGTGGAGAGAAGACTAACAAGCTCGGACGAATGAACATAGCTAGTAAGGCGCGGCGCAGGTATGTTAAGGCTCGTCCCTTTTCCTTCTATGGCATGAATCATACGTTGCGATTTTATGAATGCTCCCATAACGTCCTTATTTTCAAAAGTTAGAAGTTATGATTTCAAAACATGATTTTCCTTCCTAAAAGTTTATGAATGTTTTCCAAAATATCCATTTTTCTCCAAAATCCAAGTTTTACGATTCTCGAAAGTTTTATGACCAAAACAACGACTATGGTTCTACGATAATAATAATGATTCCAGATACGAGAAGAAGTATGTGAAATGATGCCTTACGATCCTATTCCGTGTTTTTCTTTTAAGATGTTACTTTCCATTGTTAGTCTTGCCTTAAAATTAAATTGTTCCTTCAAGGTGAGGCGTCACAAAGCCGATGGTGGGGCCAACCCAATGGTGGGGCAAACCCAGTGGTGGGGCAAACCCAATGATGAGACAAAATTCCACATTGGTTTAGGCAAATCCCGCCTTTGGTTTAGGCAAATCCCGCATTGGTTTAGGCAAATCCCGCATGGGTTCGTGCAAATCCCATATCGGTTAATCTTTGTCCGGACGCGGACTAATGATGTTATGTGATTTAGACAGGCTATGATGCCTTATGTGATGCAGACCGACTATGTATGTATGTGTGTAAAGAGTAACAGTAAGCATGCACGACTCCGCCTTAAGAGGCACTCACGAGCACAGTTTTACTATGTTGCTACTTAAAGCTATATCTTCTATTATGTTACTATTCATGCCTTACATACTCAGTACAATGCTCGTATCGACCCCTCTTCTTCGGGGCGCGTTTCATGCCGCGCGGTACACCCGGATGATCGAAGCCATTATAGAAGATGTTCCAGCGGAGTTGGCATCTCCATTTGCTCTGGAGAGTTGCCGGGTCAAGAGTTCTATGCTATGATGTCATGTTCGAGTTAGAGACTTTGCAGACAGAGTCGTGGGTCTAGAGTGTCAGTTTTTTTAAAAAAAGGGGGTTCCACTAGTTGATGTATTTTTTTTATTAAACCTTATATTTTCAGACTGTGTTTAAATTGAGAAACGACAAAAAGATTTTGAAAATTTTACTAGGTATTTTACCTTCAATCGATTTAAGAATCGAAAGAGATTAGACAGGTAATAAGAGACAGCGGGTTCGCTCGGCTCCGAATGCGGGGTCGGGTGCCCATCACACCCTAGTAAGGTCGGGGTGTGACAAAGAGTTAAGGGTTCATGAAGATATAAGGAAAAAAAAAGACAAAAAAGAACCCTCCACCATCTGGGAAAAGAAAAGCAGTCCAGAGTTTGGCCCTCATGGACAAAATCGGTGGGAAAAGATAGTGGTTCTTCTTGGGGAGAAAAAGGTGGATAAATATGGTAGTTCTTGAAGAAGCTAGCCAACAAAGATTATGCCACCACTCTTCTTCAAAAGACACTGCTATCAGCTCACCTTAGGATTCCACAGTCACTAGACTTAGAGTATATAATTCACCCTGGTCATAGTCCCAGTAAAGTGACCAGGTTCCTTAGGTTGTTCCTCAAAACATTGTATTCTAGCTGTCTAAGATCCAAGTTTATAAATTGATCTACATGTACAGTTGTAATCAAGGTACTAGAATTGTACTTTATGAAGTTATATGAAAAAAAACCGGTTACTTATCTTATGAAATTTTGCCTAAATTGTGTGATTTGAATACCGTCAATATGAACTTACTCAGTGACTGATTATGGTTGTATGCGTTTATGAGACAGCCCTTGTGGCCATGAGTAATGTACTGAATATGAGAATTGAACCTTAAGTAATCTGAATTAATTTTTTAATGATGTCAAATGGGGGAAATGAACTATTGCATACACATGATCCATTGTTTGACTGGTTGATGCTAACCTGGTTTATTGTAAGAAAAGTCATGGTATATAATATGCCACAACAGGTTACACAGTTGGTGTTTTTCATCATCAAAAAGGGGGAATTTGTTGGCATAAAGCCATGTGTGAAGTTTTGATGATTGACAAAGTGAATGGACGAGGCACAAAAACTAGGTCTAGAACAGGTCCATAGACATGTTCCATTGCAACAAAACAACAGAGGCAAATGCAGACACATGGACACAAATGCAGATTGCAAGATATATGTGTGTAAATGCAAAGACAAGTAAGCAATGAAGAGATTAGAGGAAAATAGATAATGAAGATGAAGGGAGAGATGAAGTGACTCAGACAACAGAAGACAATGTTCAGAAGGAAGAAATTGTTCAGGTAAAGAGTTTGCAGACAAAGCATGTGAATCAGGTTACACAGGTGTTCCAATACAGAGCGAGAACACATCAGAGTCAAAGAGTGATCTGTAGTAGAGTGGTGAAGAAGTGGAGAAAACAAGTTGCAGACACAGAGCTTACAGTTACATGAAACTGATCTGACAACATGTTCCAGCCAAGATCTCAAAAGCAGTTTAATGACAGATGAACAATGAAAAAGATTGGTGGAAAAGGTACATAAACATGTTCTATCTCAGACAGTGCAGAGATTCAAAGGCAGGCGAAACAGGTAGGTTTTTGAACATGTTACATGTTAAGTCCTACAACAACTAGGATTTGCAGAATTATGGAAACAACTTAGCGGTCAAACATGACAGATTCCGTGCTATATTTGTAGGGATTATAAGCCTTCTACACATATTACAAGCAGACTCAACAAGGCAAGAATCCAAATATTACACAAATCCTATTGCATTTCATTGAGTGACTAGGACAGGGTTTTGTATTCATCATCCTGTGTAGCATCAAGGGCTATATATCCAGGTCTTAGAAGTTTGCGCACCCATAAAGAAAGAATTCAGAATATTGAGCGAAAAAGATATATTCAAAAAGCCAGGGTTACGTTCCTATTACACAGAGAAGGATCGATGGAGTTGTTTTACTGAATAATGTTTCCAGTTCTAAAGTCTAGATTTGTGTAGTAGGTTTTGTTATCTAGTTGTATCTTGATGATCATGGTTAGAAACATTAAAGTAGATATAAACAATTGTAACTCCAAGTAGGAAGTTTGCTACTTGGAGATAGCTTGCTAGTTAGAGTTTGGGTAGCAAGGCAGTTGCAGAAATTAGGCTGCAAAATTTCTAACTTAAGTTGCAGTTGGCTCATTGTTCTAATGAAGCTGGTGTCATGACCTATTTTGCCTAAGCCGTGTGGGAACTTACCTTCCCCCTCGGTAAGTGAACCCTCAACCCAACAATAAATAAAGTCACAAAACATAACTAATCAAGCGGAAGAGAATAGATAAGTAAGTCTCACGATACACACACACACACACACACACACACACACATAGTAGAATAGTGCGGAATAATAATAACACCCCCGGGTCTAGTCTGAATACCACAAGAGCATCTAAACGGGAAATAGTACAAGTCTGGAATAATAATGCATAAGGTGTCTATGTCTCTGAATAGAATAGGACATAAAGACAGAGAAGTCTTCAAGGCAGCGAATGACCATGCTCAAGCTGGAAACTCGAAGATAAAACTGAAGCGACTATCAGCCACGTGTCACGAAAGTGGATCCAACCCGATACTCTGCATTCATAAAAGAATGCAGTAAATGCAGGTTAGTACAAAATAACGGTACTGGTAGGCATCATCAACCGACTAAGTATAGCTAACAGAATTCAAATAATAAAGCAGATAGGCAGACAAACCAACAAATATAAATAAAAAATAGTCAGAACCAAGTACATGTCATTGCCTAGGTAAAGCATCTAATCCCAATTGTGCCAAGTCCGAATATATCAAGTCTGAATCCAACATCGCAAGTACAGCACCAAAACATCTCAAAATCAAGTCATAAGGCAATGCAATGCAATAGTGTATGAATGCAATGCAATGCCATGCAAATGCCGTGTGCACATGTACTCTAGATGGAAATATCGACATCTTGGTAGCACAACCACGTGTGACTCGCGAAGTCTAAGTGCCACCCGTCCTAGATCTTTGCCCAGTAAACAGACGGAACCCCGGATCTTTGCCCACGGGGGGTTCTCACTGGCACCACTCTGGGGAACCCGCGGAGTCCATGCACTCACTCAATCAACGATTTCGGAACTAACATCGGACACCGGCCATCTCACGACACTCAAGTAAAATCGAGCCCAACTCATCAAGTGTTTCATCAAATATCACAGTATCTCAACAGTGTATCATGAAATTAGAGTGCGTGCAATGCATGTATCAACATCAATAATCATGCTCAGTATCACAAGTACCAACAATGGGTACGCCAACAATATATTCGAACCACAAATGCATACAGAGGGTATGCCAACAAAATATTCGAATCACAAATACCAACAGTGGGTATGCCAAAAATATCGTAATCAAGATGATAAATAGAATCCAACAACTATCAACACCTCATGGCATCAAGCCAATGCAATAGAATAATAAAATCATAACAATAACGGGGTGGCTAGCCCTAAACACACAACAGGACCCAACCTAAGGTAATATCCACCCCAACTTCATACCCGAAGGTTCACATGCTGTCTCCAACAATATTATCTAAATATGCGCTTCGCTATACAAAGTCTCACCAAGGGTAAGCCATAACCTACTTGGATGGCCGAACCGCAACACCAACAACTCACTCCTTTGCCTTGCCTTTCCGCTGAACCTCAGAACCAAATTAGTCTAAGAATAATCGAAATCTAGATTAGAAATCATGAAGAATGATACTAATATTACTACCATTCTATTTGGGTCAATTCTAACCCTAGAAATTGGGGAAACGGGCCCACAAGGGAAAAAGGGAAATTCGAAAGCAAAATATCAAATTAAGCACTAGGTGATCATAACCCAACCACTAATTTCTAAATTAACTCATAGATTTACCCAATTTCGAATTTGAAGCAAAACCCCCAATTTGGGTATAAACTCTAACTCTTTGATTCCAAAATTCAACACTAGAAATGGAAGATATATGATTAACAAGCTTAGATTCATCAAAATCTAACACAAACCCTATCAATTTCGTCATTAATAAGCCTAGAGAAAATGTTCATAAAAAACCCTCTTCCAACTTCCATTACTAAGGGATTATTAAAGGAAAGGGGGAATCTGAGATGATTATGATTAAAGGAAGAGTAAAGGAATTAGCAAGATTTACCTCAAAGAATATTCCCAAATTGTCTCCAAGAATAGTTCCTCAAAGCTCTAATTTCGAAATGGGAGTAAATGAGGGTCTAACGGCTTTTAACACTTCATTAATAATACATACTGCCCGTCACCCGCTTTAGCGGCACTGGGACGGCCTGAGCAGTGCCGCTTCAGCGGTCACTTGACCGCTTCAGCGATCAAGGCAAAAACCATTGGATCGCTCCAGCGGCGGTAACATTCTGGCTCTTTCCCCATTCTACGTGGTCGGTCTTTAGTCTTTGCCAAAGCGGGCACCAGACACCAGAAACTTAGCTAAATTTCACCATTTGTTTCGATTTTTTAACTAGTTCCCGAGGCCATCTGCTCACATACCGTACACATAGACACACATAAAAACACGATATGAATGCGCCCGTGGCCTCAAAATTCCCAACAGATGTCTCGTTGACCGAATCAACCCCCAATGCCTTACTTCCAATTTCCCAATCCAAGTCCCAAAATGCATCTGACTGTATTGGGAACCGAACCAAATACATACACAAGTTCTAAACGACATTCCAGACCTGTCGGAATCGATGAAATCCCGAAAAACGTCCGTTTACCCAAAAGTTAACTTTGGGTCAACCATTTTTCACTTTAAGCCTATATTTCACCAAATTGCCCGAATCTGATCTAGACACCTCGGGAAGCATGCCAACGGTCCCCTCGGGTAAAAAATGAGCTAATCAATGCTCGGGAAAGGGCGAAAATACCGAAAAGACTATAACGACCAAACGGGTCGTTACATCATATACCAATTGAACCATAGCTCATCCTAGAGCGACTAAGAGAAAAGAAACGAGGAATACTTGAATAAGTGAATAACTGGGGATATCGGTTACGCATGTCGAACTCGGTCTCTCAAGTAGCCCCCTCAGCAGGATTGTGCTTCCATTGCACCTTTACAGAAGCAATCTCCTTCGACCTCAACTTTCGAACCTGCCTATCCAAGATCGCGATAGGCTCCTCCTCATAAGTCAAATTCTCATCATGCAATACAGAATCCCAACGAACAATGTAGGTACCGTCGACGGGATACTTCTTCAGTATTGAAACATGAAAAATTGGATGAACTCCCTCTAAGCCTGGCAGCAATGCCAACTCATAAGCTGCATTACCCATACGGTCAACAATCTCAAATGGACCAATATACCTGGGGCTCAACTTGCCCCTCTTACCGAACCTCATAACACCCTTCATGGGTGAAACCTTCAATAAAACCTGGTCACCAATAGCAAACTCCAAATCCCGGACCTTTCAGTCCGCATACATTATCTGCAAACTCTGAGCTGCTAAAATCTTGGCCTAAATAACTCTTACACTATCAAGAGACTCTCTCAACAAATCTATACTCCAAAGCCGAGCCTGAACCCATCAAACTAACTAATCGGAGATCTACATCTCCTACCATACAAAGCCTTAAAAGGCGCCATACCAATACTTGAATGATAATTGTTATTGTACGTAAAATCTACCAAGGGAAAGTGTTGATCCCAATGACCACCAAAATCAATAACACACGCTCTTAACATGTCCTCCAAGACTCGAATGGTCGCTCGGACTGGCCATCGATGCAGGAATGAAAGGGTCACACTAAGATCCAATCGGGTACCCAACTCCTCATGAAATGCCCTCATGAAATGGGAAGTTAAAATAGTACCCCGATTAGATACAACAGAAATAGGGACCCCATGCAATCTCACAATATCCTGAATGTACATCTTGGCTAACTTCTCCGCGGTATAGGAAACTTGAACTGGAACAAAGTGAGCAGACTTAGTCAACTGATCAACTATCACCCAAATAGAATCAAACTTGCCAAGGGTCTTTAGATGACCCGTGACAATATCCATGGTAATTCTCTCCCACTTCTACTCGAGAATGGGCATCCTCTGAAGCACCCTACCGGGTTCTTTGGTGCTCATACTTTACTTGTTGACAATTCTCACACTTAGCCATAAAATCAATTATATCTCTCTTCATCCGACGCCACCAATAGTGCTGTCTCAAATCACGATACATCTTAGTCCCCCCCCGGATGAATGAAATAGCGAGAACTATGATCCTCAGATAAGATCAATTTAATCAAATCACTAACACGAGGAACGCACACGCGTCCTCTAATCCTTAGAATGCCCTCAGAATCAATCACGGCCTCCTTGGCCTCACCTCTAAAAAATCTATCTCGAATCTTGCTCAACTGAGCATCCTCAAACTGATAAGTCTTGATCCAATCCAACAAAGACGACCTCACCTCTATACAAGTCAAAATACGGCCGAGGCCGAAATATCAAGACGAATGAAATTGTTAGCCAGTACGAACCTCCGCCAACGGATGCTCGAAAACAATCAATCGAGCTAAACTCCCTATCGGCTGCCTTGCGACTCGAGGCATCGGCCACGTATTGGCTTTCTACGTTGATGATATAGGGCAGAGATGTCATAGTCCTTCAGGAGCTCCATCCATCGGCGCTACCTAGAATGAAGATCTCTCTGGGTAAACACATCTTTGAAGACTACAGTGATCGGTGAAAAACTCACAATGAATACCATACAAATAATGCGTCCAAATCTTCAAAGCGAAGATCACGACCAATAACTCCAAATCATGGGTAGGGTAATTCTTCTCATGAACCTTCAACTGACGGGAAGCATAAGCTATAACTCTACCCTCCTGCATTAACACAACACCCAAGCCCATACGGGAGGTATCACAATAGACAGCAAAATTCTTACCCTCCACGGGTAATGCTAAGGTCGGGGGCGTAGTCAAGAAAGCTTCGAGAGCTTTTTGAAAGCTCTCTCACAATCATCGTCGGCCGGGAAGGAACATCCTTCTAAGTCAATACGAGTCGAGATGAAGCCATAGCAGCAAAACCCTTCACAAAGTGACGGTAATAACTGGCCAAACCCACAAAACTACGAATCTCAGTAACAGTAGTGGGCCTTGCCCAACCCCTCACAGCCTTAATCTTCTATGGATCAACCATAATCCCATTCTTAGACACAACATAGCCCAAAAATGCTACAGACTCCAGCCAGAACTCACACTTAGAAAACTTAGCAAACAGGCTATGTTTCTTCAACAACCCAAGAACAGAACAAAGAAGGCTCTCATGCTCTTCTCTACTCTTAGAATACACTAAGATGTCATCAATAAACACAATAAAAAAGGAATAAAGGAATGGCCTAAAGATGCCATTCATCATGGTCATAAATGCAGCTGAGGCATTGGTAAGCCCAAAATACATCACTAGAAACTCATAGTGGCCATATCTCGTCCGAAATGTTGTCTTCGGAATATCCTCGCCACGATCTTCAGCGGTGATAAGCGAAACGCAAATCAATCTTCAAAAACACCGAAGCACCACAGTGGTCAAAAAGATCATCAATACGAGGCATAGGGCAATTGTTCTGAATAGTGACCTTGTTCAACTGGCGGTAATCAATACACATCCTCATGGTCCTGTCTTTCTTCTTCACAAATAAAACAGGAGCACCCCAAGGGGACACTCAGTCTAATGAACCCCTTGCTCAACAAATCCTACAACTGCTCCTTAAGCTCTCTCAACTCAACAGGTGCCATCCGATATGGCGGAATAGAAATAGGACGAGTGCCCGGATCCAAGTCAATACATAAATCAAAGTTGCGATCGGTTGGCATACCCGGCAGATCCAACGGGAATACCTTCGCGAACTCACTAACAATAGGGATAGACTCAAGGGGTAGAGATGCAATCGTCATATCAAGAACATGAGCTAAATAATCCAAACACCCTTTACTTACTAACTTCTTTGCCCGAAGGAAGGAAATAGTTTTCTTTGGAGCGGGACAAGGAGTACCTCTCTACTCAAGTATAGGAATGCCCGACATAGCTAATTTGACTGTCTTGGCATGACAGTCCAAGATCACGTGATAAGGAGAAAGCCAGGACATCCCCAGTATAATATCAAAGTCTACCATATCGAGAATTATCAAATCTGTTACACCTCTCGTTTTCATCGTAGTAGAACCTATGGTTTCCTAGTCGGGTATGCCCTTGGAATAGAGACTCGAGCCTGAGTTTAGAGGTAGAAAGTGTCTTTCCCCGTGTACAAGGGTACCAGTAGGTATTCCTGGCAATTTACAGGATTAAAAGTTGAGCCAATTGAATCGACGCGATCTGAACTGAATTTGAGAAAATCTGCAGATACCAGTCATTGTCGACGGGTAGTCGACATAGTAGATGGACCATTGATGTGCGGCATCGAAAGGATTCGGCAGCCTTGCATCTGCAAGCGCAGGTCGACGGACCGTCGACACGTCGACGGGTCGTCGACCGGCTTGTCGAACCGCACCGCTATAGCCTTTTTAATTCCGAGTATAAATATATGGTTCACGACCCTATTTCTTATTTTCTCTCTTCCAAATCAGAGAAAACCCTAATATTATCTCTCCTAATATTTCTTATCATATTAGTGAAGATTTGGCAAGATCCAAATCCCGTAAACCCAAGCTTGTAAGGAAGAGGGTTGATTCTAGGGTTTCTTCAAGGTTGTGAAGTTTAGAAAGTTGGAGTTGAAGTGATTCTTGGAATCTTAGACCCCTCAAGGTATGTGAATGATTTCTACCCTTGTATTTGAGTTAATTATCAAGAGTTTTAGTCGTTTTGAGTGAAGAGAGGATACTTATGGAAGTAGTAAGTTGATGAAGGTTAAGATAGTAACTTTGGGTTAATTTAAGAGATGATTGGAAATGAATTTAAGTATATTTTGATATATATATATGTCGCCATAGTTGTTGTGAGGGTTGTGGTTAATGTTGGATCGCATGAGAAGTTGAAGAGTTGTAAGCTTACAAGGGAAATCATTGTCTATAATTCGTTAAGCTCTATATGTATTTAAGGATGGTTGGTAAGCAAGGTAAATAGTCTAATTAAGGCCTATGTTATCTCAATTGTAGATTTACAAGTTCAAGAGAGAGATAGAATTGGGCGATTGGATATACTTCAAGGTATGTTAAGGTTATCCTTTCTTTCCTTTGGCATGATCCTTTGATATGAGCTACAAGCGAGTAAGCGAGCTTTCATATTACTCTACTCTTGGAAGCACTAGAAGTACTTCGGTCCTTGATGTTCATGTACCTCGTTTATGAATGTTCCTTCTGTTCATGGGTCCACTCTTATGTACCCAGTTCTATGTTTACAGTTTATTCATGCATTACATTCATTTTATATTTATATACATTGACCCGTGACCAGAAGGCGTTATATACGCGAATATTAGATATATGCAGAGCATGAGAAGAGAGATAGGCGTTATACACGCATTACCACCATGATTATGATATGAGAATCAGGCTGCAGTACCGCAGCAATGTATATGATGATGGCCGCAGAAAGGCCGATATGATATGAGAAGAGAGACAGGCGTTATACACGCACATATGACCTTCATTGATAGGCATGAGCATGCATATTATGCGCCCACAGTGGCATTGTCAGTTACACAGATTTATGCAGATATATGCAGATACTAGTTCATATAAGTACATGTTGATAGTCATTTCAGTTTATGAGTTCAGATCTTATTCATGATTCTTATATATACATATGTTACTCTTATGCCTTGCATACTCAGTACATTATCCGTACTGACTCCCCGTTGCTCGGGGGACAGTGTTCATGCCCGCAAGTACAGGAAGACAGACAAGTGGTCCAGCTTAGTAGGACTTTTATCCAGCAGCGGTTAGTGCACTCCATTTGATCCGGAGTTGCAATCTATTTTGGTATGCCACCCTTTTGAGATGTATATAGATGGGCATGACGGGATCCTGTCCTGTCCTTTCTACAGCTTTTATTCCAGTAGAAGTCTGTAGTTAGTTATATGTATTACTCAAATGATGTAGCCTTATCGGCTTCTATTCTTTTGTGTACAGTATATGTAGTAGCCTAGTTGGCTGGCACTGTTCTTTCAGCTTGTTTATATATGTACAGATTGTTCAGTGTTTATAATGTTACCTATTTATGAGATCAGTTTAAGTCATGTATGGGCTCTAGATGTCCAGTAAGATTCATATATGAGTGTAGGGGTATTTGGTCACTAGAGGTCTGACACTCATCACGACTTATCGGTTTGGGTCGTGACAGAAGTGGTAGCAGAGCAGTTCTGTCCTAGGGTTGTCTACAGACCGTGTATAGTAGAGTCTTATTTATGGGCGTGTTGTGCACCACACTTATAAACAGAAGGCTACCGGACATTTAGGATAATGTCATTCTTTCTCTCTTAGATTGTGCGATAGAGCCATGTTTTAAGCGTTTGGTTCTAACGAATTGTTCTGATTTTAGCGATGCCCCGCAAGAAAGCTACAACTGCCCAGAAGGGCAAGAGAGCAACAGGTGAGGCTACTAGCCGCACTCGGCAGGCTATAAAGGCCCAGGATGAGATTCAGAGTGAGGGGCATGCGAGACGTGCATACCCCGCCTCCGGCTTTTTGCCCGGTTCCTCGGCCGGATGCACCGGGGCCGGGATGTGCGGGATGCTATACATTGCGGCCCCTAGATTAGTAGCCGCCCGGAGAGCTCGGCCCACGGGGAGTTGGTGTTGACCAGGCAGACAGGGCCGGTAGTCGAGGGTTAAGACCTTCTTTGGGTTAGGTCCTCCAGAGTTTTCTGTGGTAAAGAAAAATATGGACCCTCGGGATTTTATTGATGGTATGCAAAGGACCTTGAGGGTTATACACATGGATGAGGTCGAGTCTGTGGAGTTGGCTTCGTAT
>NC_081345.1:66605849-66616154 GCF_029784015.1 Lycium ferocissimum
TCATAATCATAGAAATCTATTAGCATTTGAAACATAATTACTTTTATGAACATAAGCCCTTTGGCTACCAAAATAATAATATATATACATATACATGAGGACTATGGGACCATAATACCCACACATGCGTATCTACGAGCCTCTACTAGAGTACTAGACATATGGACGGGACAGGACCCCGTCGTGCCCAAATCATAGATATATACATATATGTACCAAAAGAATAATCAATGGCACCTCCGGAAGAGTGGAGTGCTCTCAATCAGCTAATAGCTCCCTGGGATCTACACCGTCTCCCTGCCTCTGCACGACGGGCGTAGACACGGCGTCCAAGAAAACGGACGTCGGTAGGAACGTTGTCCGAGTATGTAAGGCAGGAATGAAATAAGCATAATAAGAATGTCATAAGTCATGAGATGAGGATACAACCTGTGTGTTCTTTTAAGCGTAGATACATTTCATATACATACATCATACATAAGTATATCATGTGCATTACCATAGCGTATGCCTTATCATATCACATATACATCATCATGCCATACATGCATCATCACATCAATCCTACATCATCAGGTCGTTAACCCGCGTCCGGGTAACCATTATATGCCGCCCACTAGTGGTGTCATGCTCGGCCCTCTAGGCTCGGTGTAACATAGCAGCCCACCTTAGCGGTGACATGCCCAGCCATCTAGGCTCGGTGTAACATTGCAGCCCGCCTTAGCGGTGACATGCCCGGCCCTCTAGGTACGGTAGGATCGTATCTTGAGCCCACCTTAGCGATGACATGCCCGACCAATTAGGCGCAGTGGAATCACATTATTATACAGATCATGCATTTTTCATCATACATCATAGATTCATCACTATCATCCGTTTTATGAACACGTCATGGCATCTATCATAATTCAAGATCATTATACATATATCATCAATTCATACCTTAGAACTTGAAAGCAAGTATAGTTGTGTCGGGGTGACGTAAGGTCGTGGACCCCCGACTACGTTATGGAATAATCGTAGTCATTATGTCTCACCTTGGAGGGACTACATCTTAAGGTGAGTGTACGTGAGGAAGGCATTAACGGATCATAATCGACATCATTAGCTTCATAGGTACATCATATCGTAATCTCTAGAATCTTTAGGCTTAAGCTTGACATTATTATCTTCGTATTCGTAGCACATTTCTTATCTCATATGACCATTCATGCACATAGGCCTTTAGTATTTTGGAATGTAGGAAATTGATGAAGAGGAAGGAAAATCATGCATAGGATTCATGCCTTAGAAAGAAGGGTTAAGCCTCACATACCTTTGTCGTTTAACGATTGGCAAAATACATCAAATCCCACTTAAACTATACACATAATGTCGAGTTCACACTCAAACTATACATACGACCTATTACACACCTAAACATTTAAAAAGTGAATTTAATACCACCCTAACACACAAATAACAAGTCACACGACGGGAGGTGTTTTACAGTTGCTCCATATCATCGCCACGTCATTGCCACGTCACCGTCACATCATATACTATGTCATTTTAAAAAAAAAGAAAAATCCATGTCATCCCAATTGCTTCTCCTTCACTGTACGCCATCAATCCACCATTAAACCACACCATAACCAAACCCACACCTCCACCACAAAAAATAAAAAGACCCATCAAACTTAAAATTTATTTTGACGGAAGAAAACAAAAGTGGTGTTGGAGGTTGCCGCGCGTTAGTCCAAAGTTGTGGTGGAGAATGAGGACACGAAAATTGAAGTGGGAAAGTGGTCCGACCACTTGGATTTGATAATCGAAAAATTCATCAACGGTGTGATGACCAGAAAATCCCACCCCGTTTCTCTCTAGATAGTGTCCTTTGAGCATTTCAAAAAGAACCATATTTGAAACTATTAGTAATTTGTTACATATATATTTGGATTTTTTTTTTGGAGTTTTGAACAACGAAGGAGTTCGAAAGTCAATTTGGTTTGCTAAAAATTGTTGAAGCTAATTCGATCATCCCATTGGAATCATCTGCTTCTCGTCCGCCATTAATGGAGCTTCTCGTAAAGTCAATTGGGTTTGCTAAAAATTGTTGAAGCTAATTCGTGATTAGTTGCTGATTTTAGGAGAAGGATATTTGGAACTGAAAAATGTAAACCATTGAATCTAAAGTTGAGAAAGCTCAAAGAAAAACAGTCTGCCATTTTTGAAGCTCAAAGCTTGAGTTCGAATTTTCGGGTTGCCACAAACGAACTCCTATTTAAATGGGTAATATCTCAAAAGACCCGAATCGACGAGTGGAATTCGAAACATGAAATTTTGGGCTGTTTGGTTGAGGATTGAGGTGTATTTGGTTGGGTTTAACAATAGCTATTCCACGAAGAAGATGAGTTTGGTGGGGAAGGGTGGGGATGGGGTGGGTGGGGATTATAAAAATATGTATTTTGTAATTAAAAAAATAAAATAATAAATAAATTTTAATTAATACGCGCCTATTTTTCAATTATTTTTATAATTTGTGCCACATCAGCCTATCGGGTGGTATTAAATTTACTTTTTAGATGTTTAGGTGTATAATAGGTCGCATGTATAGTTTGAGTGTGAACTCGACATTTTGTGTATAGTTTAAGTGGGATTTGATCTATTTTGCCTTTAACTATTCTATCGCTTGCTCGTTCTCCTTTAATGCTTGCGTCTTTACCTTCAAGATAGTTCGTATTGTCATTAGCTAGGCAATTACAAGAACGCACTTCTTAAGGCTAAAGAAAATTGGGCAGCATTTCCTTTGTTTATACTACTTTCCGCCATATTCCATATCAACTCCCAACATTCATAACAACCATCACAATATCGCTAGCAACAATCGTCATTCATTTACATTATTCACATTTCACAATTCTACTCCAATTCTCCAAAATCATGACCGAAGTTTATTATCGCGTACTTTCACATATGATGCTCATTTCATGTTCTAAATGTCATTTATAATGCATTTATAATCTCAACGTAACCATTTTCATGATTCACTCCAACTACTATTCCACAATGACATTATTCACCCATTTAAGACCCATTTTCTATATTCTTCTACCATCCATGTGTTTCAACTTATTAATACTTCAAACAACATAGAAAGATCATAAAACTTACCTTGAATGATAGAGGAATAAGCCTTGGATGACAATTCACCTTTTCCACCAAAACCTATTTTTCCTTTCTTGAGATTTCTTGAGTTGAATGACTTTAATGAGGTTTCCTTCACTTGATTTCTTGTTGTTGATCCTTGATTCCCTTTGTTTTCTTATGGATGAAATATAGAGAAGGTTCTAGAGGTCTTGAGAGATGAAGAAGGTTGATGGAAATGAAATAAATGAAGTGGGATCACATTTAAAGACTTGGAACAATTTCAGTCGGCGGGACTTCCCGCAGACTGTTCCACGATCCGTGGACCCAGTGTTAGCCGTGGAACTGGTCGTGGTTCACGACCAGCCAGCCATCTTCTCTGCTGGCTGTTCCACGGACGCATCCACAGTCCGTGGATCATGATGCTGTTAGTGGAACATGGTCGTGGAACTCACAGTTCCACCGGAATGGTTCCCGTCGTTTCGTTTGATCTCCAATCCTTATGGATCCTTCTTAGCACTTGTTTATCACTTCATTATTAATCTAGGGAACATTATGACTCTTCTCCAAAACATCCTTAGGCATCATTAACTCAATACCCATAATTTTGCCCGACACACTAACTTATAACTCGCTTTCCTTAACAACTTTCTTTCTTCAATCCGAATGTCTTTGGAAATCTTAATTATGACTAACAATTACTATTTCTTGCTTATCCAGACCTCGTATTCATCATTCCCTTCATGAGTCTATTCACTTGTACGCTAAGGGGAAATTTTTGAGGTGTAACAATCTAGGGGAGAGAATGCCTCTCCACCGATTTGGCGAGAGATTTCAGATGCTTTTATTTGCCATTATCTACCTCCTGAGGTCAAGCGAGCCAGAGCAGATAGATTTCTACGTATTGAGCAGGGCAGTATGAGTGTCTAGGAGTATTGCGTGTATTTTGATTCTATAGCCAGATATACTCCAGCTATGGTGGCTGAGATCGAGGACAGGGTTCATCGTTTTGTGGCTGTTCCAGGGCCACATTTGATAGATGCTTGTATGACTGCTGCATTACAGCCGGGCATGAATATCTCCCGTATACAGGCATATGCACAAAATTTGGAGGACCGCAAGCGTCAGCGAAGGACAGACCGTGATCGAGGCCATGGCAAGAGGGCCAGATCTTTAGATATTAGGGGTGAGTCTAGGGGAGGACAGAGACAGCAGTATCCCCGATATCCATTCTACTCAGCAGGGAGTGCACCTCCGCGGTTTTCAGGTTCGAGGTTTGATCGGTCTTCTTATTCGGTAGTGGGCCAGAGTTCCAGGGTATCAGGTTCTCCGTACCGACCAGAGTCAGGCCAGGCGAGGCCACCCTTACTGCGGTGTGCTCAGTGTGGTAGGCTATACGCTGTACAGTGTCGATTGGGGTTGGATGGTTGCTATGCTTATGGTCAGTTAGGCCACAGGGTGAGGGAGTGCCCGATGAGTGTTGGTACAGGTATGGTTCAGCCTACAGGATCTGTGGCTAGCTCTTCTTCTGTAGTACGCCCTTCAATTCAAGTTTTTCAGACGCCAGCAGGGTAAGGTAGAGAGAGAAGTAGAGCATCCAGCTCGAGCTGTCCTCAGCACCACGTGTATGCATTGACTGGTAGACAGGATCGCGAAACGTCTCCTAATGTTGTTACAGTTATATTATTAGTTTCCTCCCATGATGTTTATGCACTGATTGATCCAGGTTCTACCTTATCATATGTTACGCCCTTTGTTGCCGGCAAGTTTGGGATAGAGCTCGAGTTGATTAAACCTTTTGAGGTGTCTACACCAGTTAGTGATCCGGTTTTAGCTAGGCGAGTATCTTTGGGGCTGTGTCATTATAGTTTGTAATCGTCATACCCTAGCGGACCTGGTTGAGTTATATATGATTGACTTTGATGTTATTATAGAGATGGATTGGCTGGCTTCTTGTTATGCTAATGTTGATTGTAGAGCAAAGATGGCTCGATTTCAGTTCCCAAGCGAGCCAGTCCTAGAGTGGAAGGGCAATGCTGCTTCGCCTAGGGGTCGGTTTATTTCCTACCTTAAGGCAGACAAGATGATCAGAAAAGGGTATTTTTCACCTAGTTCGAGTTCAAGATATGCAAGCAGAGTCGCCGACTCTTCAATCTGTCCCTCTGGTTGATGAGTTTCCAGAAGTGTTTCCAGATGGGCTTCCAGGCATTCCCCCAGAGAGAGAGAGAGATTGATTTTACTATCGATCTATTGCCAGACACTCAGCCAATATTTATTCCTCCATATAGGATGGCACCTGCGGAGTTGAAAGAATTGAAGGAGCAGTTGAAAGATTTGCTCGAGAAGGGCTTTATTAGGCCTAGTACATCGCCGTGGGGAGCACCAGTGTTATTTGTAAGAAAGAAGGATGGCTCTTTGCGAATGTGTATTGATTATAGGCAATTGAATAAAGTGATTGTACAGAATAAGTATCCGCTCCCGAGGATCGATGATTTATTTGATCAATTGCAAGGTGCCAAATACTTTTCGAAGATAGACTTGAGGTCAGGATACCACCAAGTTAGGGTGAAGGAAGAGGACATTCCAAAGACGGCATTCGGACTAGATATGGCCACTATGAGTTTCGTGTTATGTCGTTCGGGCTAACTAATGCCCCAGTTGTGTTCATGGATTTGATGAATCATGTATTCAGGCCCTTCCTAGATTTGTTCGTGATTGTGTTTATAGATGATATTCTGGTTTATTCACCGTCAGAGGCTGATCATGTAGAACATCTACGAGTTGTGCTTGGGATTCTTCGAAAAAAGAGAACTATATGTCAAGCTTTCCAAGTGTGAGTTCTAGTTGAACTCTGTGGCTTTTTGTTATATCCCGCATTTTTGTACGTCGGGATAATCCGAGTCAACTTTGATTAGTTGAGGCCAAGACCATTCCGAGAGAGGAAGCAGAGACCTTTGTTTGTTTTAAAGGCTTAAATTGTGTATGATTCTATTGGTGTGGAAATGTTACGGAAACATTTGGGGTTAAGTTCCATTTTTAGTAAGCATTCCATTTTTGGAAAGTTGAAAATTCAAAAAAAAAATAATAATAAGAAGAGAGGGAGGTGGCCGTCCAAGGTGGGGTGTACCATGGCCACAAGGATGCATGCTATAGGTAATTAAAAGATGACTAGGCAAGGGAAATTCATCTTTCATGATTTTGAGAAAAATCTAGAAAATTTGGGAAATTGGAAAAAAAAAATAATAAAGAAGGGAAAATGGGGCACATGGCCGGCCATGTCTTGCATTTTACATATATATATATATATATATGAGATAGTCAAGGGAAAGACTCACTTCATCATTTCCATATCTAGAAATTTCAAGAAAGTTGAGAGCAATTTAAAGGGGCCATTCGGCCAAGGTGAAACCAAGCAAGAGGAAGAGAGAAGTTGATCAAAAAAAAATATTTGTTTCAAGCAATTTCCACTTAAGATGCTTAACAACATGGAGGGGTTGTTGAAGTGGTAAGAACAAGAATTAGTTCAAGCAAGCCAGCCAACTTAAGAATCAAGTGAAGGAGGTATGGTTTAATCTTATTTTTCATATGTTATAGATGATTTGTATATGTTATGGAGTATGGAAATGAATGAAAGTCATGGAATATGGAAGTTGAAGTTGTGGCCGTGCATGTGTGTGTTTTACGTGAGTATGTGTGTGTTGTGTAGGAGTGGAGAGTAATTGAATTCAACATGTTTATGTGTTGTTGTGACGTGTAGAAAATGAATGAAACTCATGGAATGTTATATATTGTGGAGTGGCCGAATTAGGGGCTGCTTGGTGTGCATGAAGTGAGTTAATGTTATATGGTATTTTGGTCATTGTCGTCATGCGTTATATAATGTAAAAATGAAGTTGAATGATCCCCAGTTGAAGCTAAAACCGTGTGGGCTGATTTAAGAATTAGTATGGTTTTAATGTAGTTCTTGAATTTGTAAGAATAATAATGTTAAGGTATGGTTGGTTGATGTAGTTTATGAATTTGGAAGGAGAAATGTGTTATTGAGGTCCCTAATGTAGTTGATGGATTTCGGGTAAGGTAACTTAGTGTTTGAGTTGTTTTGAATATTGTATGGATTCCTTGGGATGTTCTTAAAACGTATTTGAATGGCTTCGGATTATTATTTAAACATGTAAGCATTGATGCTAGTTTGAATGTATGAGATTGAATTGAACATAAATGGGGTGTTGTTGGATATTTGGAAAGTTATTAGCATTATAATGTACTTTGAATGAATTGTTAATGTTGTTGAAATGGTTGTTGGTGTTGTTGTTGAAAAGTACCGAGTTGAATTCTCGGGGTTGTTGTATTTCTGGGAGGTCTTTGCTTGATTTTCGGTAGAATTGAGAAGTAGTCCGGAATTGAATTTCCTAAATGCATATAGTTAATGATTGGTATTCATTGATGTTGTGTAGACTTTGGAGAGCCGAGGCCCGAGGTTTGGATTAGCTAGAAGACGAAGCAAGGTATGTAGGCGTAATTTTCTCTTTTTGGCATGTCTTAGTATCAACTAGGCTATGACCCGAGCTTCGGTAATTCCACTCTTAAGATCCGAGCCTAGACATGTACTTTATTCCTTTTTAAGACTTACTCTTTAAGGTAACCAAACTAAGTTTCTTATGTTTTTAAGAGTTTTGTAAAGCATTTTGTTACAAAAAGGTTCCGAACTTCAAACGTCCGTAATTTTTGCATACGAGCTCGGATCGCCCCAAAACATAATAGGTAACTTCATAAGGTATAACTTTCCCCTAACTATCGTAGTCGGGCTCGGATGGGGGCCAGAACCCGTCCGTGGGGCCCGCGGCTTTCCTATGCTACCCTTAATGACTTTTGAGAAAAACTTTGTACTATTTTCGTCTTAACTTCCGCATATGGACTTCTTACTTGTTTGACGACTTATGATTATGATTTTATGCATTTGGTTGCTCACGACTCTGCTCGTGCTATGGTCATTACCTCGTTCACCGGATCCGGAGCCGGATATACTTCGTGCGCACTATGATATACATTCCGGTGTGATGCGCTTGTGTTACGGTTCACGCCACCCCTCCGAGAGGGGCGGGGTTCCGTTTGGTGTGATGTCGTGTATGGTGTGATGGTTGGCTATGATGTGTTACGGGGATATGTCGGGGTACGGAGATATGAAATCCTTTTCCGGTGTGATGCGTGGCGTGGCGCAACTTGCAGCGGGCGACCACGCGTTCTAAGAGCCTAGCGCATGATTTTGTATTTTAACTACACGTCTTGATACGTTGCATATTGCCTCCACTTTACGTATTTTTTCCTATGGTTCTGCGTCAAGATTTCGCTTTACATACTCGGCACATTTTCGTATCGACCCCACGTTCTTCGGGGGCTGCGTTTCATGCCGCGCAGGTACAGATAGACGTTCCAGTGATTCGCCAGCTTAGGACGTCCGTTCCGCTGTTGGAGAGCTCCTTTGCACCGAGCTACACTTTGAGTACGCGACACTCCCGTTATTTGTATATATGTTTGGTCATGGGTACGGCGGGGCCCGTCCCGTCATATGCTTATGTTATGACTCTTAGAGGTCCGTAGACATATACGTGTGGGTTGTGGGCGAGTTACGACGGATGTGTTGGTATGATTTGTGTTCTTATGTGTTTGTGACCTCGCCGCCTAAGTCCGATATGTATATGTGTATGTATATGTATGTCGGCCTATGCCTTCGACTATGTTTATGCTATTAGTAGGATGGTTTGGTTGCTAGGTTCGTACGGGTGCCCAGTTCGGGCACTAGTCACGGCCTACGGGGTTGGGTCGTGACACTTTTCTGGGTCACATTATTTCAGAAGAAGGTATTAGAGTGGATGCCCAAAAGATTGAGGCTGTAAAGAATTGGCCAAGGCCCACGATACCAATGGAGATACGCAGTTTCTTGGGCTTGGCAGGTTATTATAGAAGGTTTGTAGAAGGGTTTTCCTTTCTTTCATCCCCATTGACTAAGTTGACTCAGAAATTAGCTAAGTTTCCGTGACAAGCCAGATGCTTGTAGTTTTTGAGACGTTGAAGGATAAGTTGACTTCGGCACTAGCTTTGACTCTTCAGAAAAGTTGCATGGCTATGCAGGCACAGGATGCTCGTGTTGGATACCGTGTGTTGATGCAACACGGTAAAAGTTGTCTCTTATGCTTCTAGGCGAGTCGAGGAAGCATGAGAAGAATTATCCAACCTATGATCTTGAGCTAGAGGCAGTGATTCATGCTTTGAAGATATGCAGGCACTACTTATACGGTGTCCATGTTGATATCTATACTGATCATAAGATTCTCCAATACATCTTTAAGCAGAAGGACTTAAACTTACGTCAAAGGCGATGGCTACAGTTGCTAAAGGATTATGATATGGATATTCTGTACCATCCTGGGAAAGCTAATGTAGTAGCCGATGACCTTAGTCATAAATATATGGGCAGCTTGTCATATGTACCGCTAGAGAAAAGAGAAATGGTCCGCGAAATTCATCAATTCCATAGCCTCAGAGTTCGATTGATAGATTCAGGAGACGCATGAGTTACTGTTCAAGACACAGTAGTGTCATCTTTGATAGTAGAGATAAAGGAGCGTCAGTATGAAGATTCTGTTTTAGACCACTACCGAGATACAACACCTCAGAAAGAAAAGACACCCTTTGTAATTACAGGTGATGGAGTACTCAGGTATCGAGGTAGATTATGTGTTCCTAATGTTGTAGACTTCGTCGTAGGTTATGGGGAGGCACATTACTCCCGCTATTCTATTCATCCAGCTCAACAAAGATGTACCGTGATCTCGAAGTTTATTGGTGGGATGGTATGAAAGGGATATAGCGAATTTGTTGCCTAGTGTCCAAATTGTCAACAGTGTCAAGATGAGGCACCGAAGCCCGTGAGGTCTATTGCAGGCTATGGAGATTCCGTCATGGAAGTGGAGGTAGTTAATATGGATTTCATTACAGGTTTGCCGCGTACTCTGCGAAAGTATGATTCCATATGGGTTGTAGTTGATAGGCTCACAAAGTCAGCCCACCTTCTACCTGTCAAGACTACTTACACAGCCGAGGATTATGTGAAGCTTTATCTAAGGAAATTGTACAACTTCATGGTGTTCCTACAACCATTATTTTAGATAGGGGAAAGAC
>NC_081345.1:66616254-66628766 GCF_029784015.1 Lycium ferocissimum
TGTCTGCGATTTTCGCGAGCGACCCATTGCCCATACCTGCGGACCTTGCTTCCATGCCTATTTCCTCACATCCGCAAGGTCCACTAACTCGGCCCGAGTCCGCAGATGCAGTCCTAAGTGTGCGGGGGCAGCTCAGCTTCTGCGTACTATTTTACGGAGAAGCGGGCTTAGCACACTTAGCCAAAACCCTGGACTTGCAGTCCACCTTGCACAGGTGCGAGACAAATCTCATGGATGCGAGACACCAGAAAACCAAAAAAATTTGCTATGCTCCTGTCACGGCCCAAAAAGCTGTGAGTGGCACCTACCCAGATCCCCTAGTGGGTGAACCATCTACTTAACCAACCATCCAAACGATTACCAATTACTTATCAAATTTTTTAAAACAATCAGGCAAATAAAAAATATAAAAATCTCCAAAATGTATAGTCATGCCATAAATAATTAAAATATACGGAAGTCTAACTATTACAACCCCAAAATCCGAAAGTCATCGTATAAGGACTCGAAAACATAAGTGTCTAAAGAACGAATGACGGTCTAAAATAAACAGAAATGTCTAAAATGAAATAGACATCTAAAATAAGAAAGATCTTTAGGCGGCCTGGCATGGCTAGGAGCTCACCTTCGAATCTGGCAGAAACTGGCCTCACGCTAAATATGAGAGATGTCTCCGGATCACAATCTGCACTCAAAAGAATGCAGCAAGTTAGTATCAATACAAACACTATGTACCGATAGATAACATAGGCCGACTAAGATTAGTATCATGCATATAATCACAAAATCAATAAAATAGATAGATAGGCACAACCACACATAACCTCATGAAACCATCAACAAGAATCATCCAACACCGAAGTATCAGCCATCGTAGGGATAAGATAAATCCACACAACTAAGAATTCAATAAAAGTAACTCAACCCATGCAATCACCAAACACAATCGTAAATCAAAAGTTATCTCAACTCTGTCACATATCCGTACACATATGCTAAATTGTAATGTTTTTCCCATGGTGTCCATGTACCACTCGCTTCGGAACTGACCTCGAATCACGAGCCCATAATTAGGCCACATCCTCAACCCCTATCAAATGTGCCTTTCCATAGTTATAATATCTTCCTCATCACAAAGTATTTCCATTCCACAATCAATAAGGAGTGTGAACAATCAATAAATCAATATCAGGGAACACAAGTCACCAAGTCACAAGTCATATAAAGACTCAAGAATCAATTCATTAATAACATGAATAAGGGACTACTCCAAGTCAACAAGAAGAGTTTTTATGAACTCCTTCTTTATCATTTCATAACAGCTCATCACATAATTAAGTCAATCAATATCAATTAAGGAATTTCCAACCACACTTTCTGCCCGAAGCCTTAATCATGCTTCTCTTATCAATTTCATAACATATACAATCAACTAATCAAAGTCCAATTCAAGTAGACCGTAACCTACCTCAAGCAGAACCGGGACAATGCAATCACTCTGTGATAGCTTTCCCCTTTCGCAAAGCTTCCGAATGTTCAAAGTCTAGAAATATAGAACTATATGAGCATTCAAATCATCTATTCAAACAATACAACAGTTGGGGGAAAGAACCCAACTACACTCTACTTTTTTCAATTGGGTGAACTATCACTAAGCGTGTATTCATCATAACATCAACCCTAAACCATCCTACTATTTCCATTCATGGGTTTTCTAATCAATTTAACCCTTTTACAAGCAGCTTTTTGTTATATCCCGTATTTTGCGTATTCCGAACAATTTGAAATAATTGCGACTTTTAAGAGATAAGGCCACATTTTGATTTTTAATTAGTATGTACATGTTGTGTTGAAAATGTTAATGCGAAAATATGGAGGAAGGCCAAGGGCAAAATTGGAAATTTTGGAAATTAGCGTCGGGAATTACAAAAACTAGCCACCAAGAATTGGGCTAAAAAAAAAAAAAAAAAAACAAAAGACCCAAGTTGTGAAGTGGCCGGCCATGGTCCAAATAAAATGGCCCAAGTCCATACAAAGTGAGACCATGTGATAAATAAGAGAAAAAGGGCCATAATTCTTTCTTGCTCAAGAAACTTCAAGAAAACAAAGAAGAAAGAAAAAAATAAGAGGGCCTTCGGCCATGGAGGAAAAGAAGAGAAAAGAAGAAGAAGAAAAATTTTCAAGCCTTTCAACCTTGATTCAAAAATTCTAATTTTCTAGTATTCCTACTAAGTCAAGGGCCCTCTTCAACGTGGCATAATTATTTAAGCGAGAAAACTACGTTTGCGGCAAGTGGAGATTTTGGAAAAAGGTAAGAATTTCATGTTCCTTATATGTTATGGAAGATTATATATGTTGTAATATGTGGAAATGAATGAAAGTATGAAATTTGGGTGTTGTGCAAGTGTAGCCGTGTAAGTATGTGTGTGTATGGCCGAAAAATCATGTTGATGGAAAGGGATGACAAAATTTTATTTGTTATGTTAATTGTGTTGTTGTGGCTTTGTGATGAAAATGGAAGAGTAATGGTACAAGTTGGCATGAATAATTATTGAAAAAAATAAGTTAGAGGAAACTATGTGATTTTAATGTAGTTTTACGTAATTATGGAGATGGAGTTCTAAATGTGAATTGTTGTGTTGATTGGTGAATTTGGAAGATAAAATGTGTTGTGAATTCTACGTTGACAATGAAAGTTTGGTGATTCTATGTTGAAGTTCTAAGTGTCGGAAAGTTGTTTTAGAATCTAATGGGGTTGGAATATAGTTTCCTTGTAATTGTGGAAGATAATGTTGTTAGTGTATGAATTGTCAATATGGTTCGTGAATTTGAAAGAAGAAAATGTATTGTTATTGTTCTTGTTGCGGTTGGAAGGTTTCGGATGAAGTAGAGTATTGATTAAATTGTTTTGAACGTTGTACGAATTGCTTGAAGCGTTCTTGAATATCATTTGGATGGTTTTGAATTAGCATTTGAAAATGTAAGCATTGATGTAGTTGAAGGTATGTAGTTAGATTTAATATTGTTGAATTATGAAGGAAGGAAATGCTAATGCTAGAATGCCTTCCAAATTGATTATTGATGTTGTTAGTGTTGTTGTTGGTATGGTTGCTGATATTTTGGGCCGAGTTGTATTCTCGGGGCGTCGAGTTTATAGGGGAGATGCTTGCCCAATTTCTGTAGACAAATATTGAATTGAGATTTAAACTCCAAAAGCCTTATGATTAACATTTGGTAAATGTGACCAATTGTAGATTTTGGAAGAAACGGGATTTGATTTTGTACAAGCGTAAAAGGCAAGAGAGGTATGTAAAGCTCCTCCTTTCCTTCTCTTGGCATGTCCTAGATGTAATAGGTTTGAATTCGGACCTCGAGGACGACTCTACTCTTTGGAATCTACGTCCAAACTTACCCCTTTTCCATTCAGTAAAATTGAATTAAATAATTTGCAAACAGTTGGAAAAAAATTGTTTAAACATCTAGAATTTGCGCAAATTGAATCCGGACATCTTAAAACTCTTATAAGTGATATTGTGAACACTAAAGTACGTATTATGTGTACGCCACCTCATTTGACCCGAGGTGGGCCCACTATTCCCGAATTTTTCTGTATTATTGTATTTGACTCGTTTTTTAGTAGAATGTAAAGGAAAATTCTTGGCTACTTTTCTAACTACTTTATACCAGCCGTTTTAATTATTTTAAAGAGTCTCACAATATATTCTGACAGATGGGAGCGATTTTAAAGGGACTACTTTTGACATAATCCATCGTGACATCCGAAAGTCATACATTTTGATCATCGTTAAACTTTCTTCTTATGATTTGTTATCTGAGTTATGCTATCGAGTTTCTGTATATGGTTTATATTTTGATATGTACAATTAATCCCTGAAGTTCTATTTTGATAAGAATCCTCCGCGGCCTTTAAAAGGTATGTGCTATGCCTCGTCCGGACCCTTTTTCATGATATGTCGTTTGATTACTCCGTCTGATCTCTGTATATGTTGTACCTTTTATGTTACATTTAGTTTCTCACTACTCCGCTCGTGGATGCCTCAATGCTTCCTTCACTGAGCCCGGCCAGGATATGTTATCAAGCGTCTTCCAATTGCATTGTTCGCCGTGCCTCGGTGTGAGGGGGCAGGTATACATGTACATGGGTTGTGGAGTATGCTGTGCCATGTACACTTTGATATGATATGATATGATATGGCCATCTGATATGCTATGATATGTGCACATTCTGATATGTTCCGATATATTGTGGCGCCGTAGTGAAGCCGACCACTTTGTTTCAGTCCCATAATGGGCCGGCTTTTATGGCATATTTTCGTTATGCATTTGCCTATGTTTCATGAGTAAGCATTTCGATACTCCGCCATTGCATTTATTTTCATCGTATCCTCTGTTCAGTTATGATTCTGTTTATCGTATTTTATGCTTTACATACTCAGTACATATTATAAATGCATGCGACCCCACATTCTTCGGGGGGGGCGTTTCATGCCGCGCGGTACACCCAGAGATGAGTACGAGTATTATAGATGATGTTCCGGCGGCGTTGGCAAGCTCCATTTGCTCTACAGTCTTTGCCGAGTCGACTATGCATGTTATGTGTTTAGTATCTTTGTTAGAGACTTTGCGGACAGAGTCGTGGGTTCAGCACATCAATTTTGTATCCGGCTCCATCAGCCGATATGTCGTTCTGTATTATGTAATAAATTCCATATATCTTAGATTCTGTTGATTTGAAAGCTACAAAAAAAAAGTATGTTTTGAAAACCATTTCTGAAATTGTCATTTGTGTCTGATTAAGAATCTCAGAAATTACGTCTGTAATAAGAGTCTGCGGGTTCGCTCGGCTCCGCACATGGGGTCGGGTGCCCATCATACCCTAGTAAAATCAGGGTGTGACACTTTTATGCCAAAGTTATCATCTTTATGAAACCCTAAGTCTCAAGCAACAAGTTCCACCATTAATAGCCACGTTCTCATCCTAGGAAGTGATAATCTATACTCCTAGATGATTAAATAGCAATAAAATCAACAACCCATTCATTAATCAAGAGTTTCTTAAGTTCTAGGGTTTTAGTCCTTTCATTTACCATTAACGGACCTTTAAATAATCATGGAACCTAATCATATGATGAAATGAAAAAAGTCAAGGGTTGAGACTTACCTTTCCAGAGTACTTTTGCCCTAGCCTTAGAATTTTTCCACAGCAGTTCTTGGAAACTGTTTTGGAGTTGTGTGGGGAACGGGTTCGGAAAAAAAGAATATAAAACATGGATTCTGCCTCGCGTCGACCGCTGTAGTAGTTAAGGTCTCGCTGCAGCGGTATCACTATAGCGAGTAAACTCCCGCTATGGCGAACCTCATTAAGTTCCCGGCTTCCCGCAACAGCGAACCCAGACTCGCTACGATGAACCCACTACACCGGTCCTTCACTCGCTGCAGCGGTCCATTTTGACTAGTAGCTCTGGTTTTTGCACCAGTTTTCACCTAAAAATCCTAATACCAATCCGAGGTCCTACAGACGCAAACAAAACATGTACGAATATATAAAAGCACGCTACAGACTCACCCGCAGCCTCAAAATTCCCAACGGAGATCTAGTTTTCTAGGTCACCCCCATAACGACCTAGCGGGTCATTACATCATATACTAATTAAACAACTATTCATTCCCAAACGGACTAGGAAGAGACATAAGGGAAACATACCTGACTCAATGAAAAGCTGGGGATAATTATTCGCATATCGAATTCTGTCTTCCAAGTAGCTTCCTCAACAGGACGGTTCTTCCACTGAACCTTTACTGAAGCTATCTCTTCCGACCTCAACTTACGAACCTCTCTATATAGTAATAGGCTCTTCCTCATAGGACAGATTCTCATCCAACAAGACAGAATCCCAACGAATGATAAATGAACCATCTCTATGATATCTCTTCAACATAGAAACATGGAATACTGGAAGAACACCTGACAAAACCTGGAAGAAAAGCCAACTCATAGGCAACATCCCCCACATGGTTTAGGATCTCGAACGGCCCAATGAATCTGGAACTAAGCTTACATTTCTTCCCAAACCTCATCACACCCTTCATGGGTGAGACCTTCAATAAGACTTGTTCTCTAACCATGAACTCGAGATCTCGGACCTTTCGATCCGTATACTCTTTCTACCTACTCTGAGCAGCCAAAAGCTTTTCCTGAATCACCTTACTTTATCTAATGACTCCCTCAAAAGATCTGTACCCCACGGCCTTACCTTAAAAGCATCAAACCACCCAATAGGAGACCTACACCTCTTCCCATAGAGAGCTTCAAATGGGGCCATGTCAATGCTCGAGTGGTAACTATTATTATATGCAAACTCAGCCAATGGAAAGAACTGATCCCAGGGCCACCGAAGTCAATAACACATGCTCAGAGCATATCCTCTAGGACTTGAATAGTCCGCTCAGATTGGCCATCTGTATTATGGTCCAACCTTGTACCCAATTCTAAATGCAAAGTCTTCTAGAATCGAGATATAAATGTCGTGCCTCTATCAGATATGATGGAAATCGGAACCCCATGCAGGCGAACAATCTCCTGGATATAAGTACGTCCAACTTCTGAGCAGTATGGATCCTGAACCGGTATGAAGTGGGCAGACTTGGTCAATCTATCAATAATGACCCAAATCGAATCAATACTTACCCAAGGTCTTTAGAAGACCAACCACAAAGTCCATCGCTATCTTCTCCCACTTCCACTCTGGAATGGGCATCCTCTGAAGTGTACCCCCGGGTCTCTGGTGCCCATACTTCACCTGCTGGCAATTCAAACACTGAGCAATGAATTCAACAATATCGCGCTTCATCTTAGCCCACCAATAGTGATGTCTCAAGTCAGGGTATATCTTGGTAGCACCAGGATGAATGAAATATCTAGAACTGTTAGCCTCCGCTAAAATTGTCTTAATCAAGTCATCAACACAGGGAACACAAAAACGCCCTTTGATTCTCAAGACACCATCATCATCAATCATAGCCTCATTGGCCTCAGCACACAAGACTTTATTGCGAATCTTACTCAAACTCGCATCCTCGAACTGTCTGGCCTTAATGCCTCCAGAAATGATGATCTCGCCTCAACACAAGCCAACACCCTGCCTGAATTAGACACCTCAAGCCTCGGCTAGAAACTATTAGCCAGAGTCTAAATGTCCCTAACCAACGGACCCGCTGACATAATTAACCGAGCCAAACTGCCCATGCTAACTGATTTTCGGCTCAAGGCATCTGCCAGCACATTTGTCTTGCCAGGATGATACAAGATAGTAATGTCGTAATCCTTCGACAACTCCATCTATCTCCGCTACCTAGAATTAAGATCCTGCGAGGTAAACACATCTTTGAAGGCTACGAATCGATAAATACCTGTGCAACGGGCACCATAGAGATAATGCCTCCAAATCTTCAATGCAAAAATCATAGATGCCAACTCCAAGTCATGAGTAGGATAGGTCTTCTCATGAACCTTTAGCTGCCTGGAAGCACAGGAAATCACCTTCTTTTCCGTCATCAAAAAACGACCCAAACCTAAACGAGAAACATCACAATAAACTACAAAGTCCTTACCCTCCACGGCCAAAAATATAATGGGAGTGGTAGTCAATAAGGTCTTGAGCTTTTGGAAGCTCTCCTCACACTCGTCGGACCACTAAAAAGGTACCTCTTTCTGAGTCAACCGGGTCAAATGCGAAGCAATAGAAGCAAACCCCTTCATGAACCGACGGTAGTAACTAGACAACCCCACGAAACTACAAATCTCTATCATGGACATGGGCCTGACCCAATCCCTCACTGCCTGAATTTTCTTCAGATCCACCATAATTCCCTCTTTCGATACCACATTTCCCAAGAAGGACATAGACGCAAGACAAAATACGCTCTTAGAGAACTTGGCATACAACTCTCTGTCTCTCAGCAACCCAAGAAAAACCCTCAAGTGTTTTTCATGATCTTCCCTACTCTTTGAATAAACCAGGATGTCATCAATAAACACTATCACAAAAGAGTCTAGGTATGGTTTAAAAATGTCATTCATAAAATCCATAAAAGCGACTGGGGCATTAGTAAGCCCGAAAGACATAACCAGAAGCTCATAATGCCCATACCTGGTCTGAAAAACAGTCTTAGGAATATCCTCTGCCCCAATTTTTAAATGATGATACCCCGACCTCAAGTTAATTTTTGAAAACACAGAAGCCCCCTGTAGCTGGTCAAACAAATCATCAATATGAGGGATGGGTATTTATTTCGGATGGTGACTTTTTTTAACTGGCAGTAATCAATGCACATCCGCATAGTCCCATCTTTTTTTTTCACAAACAGGACAGGAGTGCCCCACGGGGAGACACTCAGACGAATGAAACCCTCACTGAGAAGATCCTAAAGTTGTTCCTTTAATTCCCTCAACTCCGCTGGTGCCATCTGATACGGCAGAATAGAAATAGGGCGGGTCCCTGGCTTTAAGTCAATGCAAAAATCAATGTCACGGTCCGGTGGCATGCCTGGCAAGTCTGTGGGAAACACCTCCGCACACTCACAGACCACAGGAACTGGAAAACTCACGGACCACAGGAACTGACTCAAAGATGGACCGTCAACACTGGTACCACAGATATGTGCCAAATAAGCCAAACACCCCCTGTCCATTAGCTTTTTTGCACGAGTAAAGGAAATTATTTTCTTTAGGGAGGGACTAAGGTTACCCTTCCACTCAAGTCTAGGCACCCCGGGCATGGCTAAGTTGACTTTCTTGGCATGACAGTCCAAAATTGAGTGATAAGGAGCTAACCAACTCATACCCAAGATGAAACGAAAATCTGTCATGTCTAAAATCACTAGGTCAAACCAAGTGCCATACCTCATAAGTGTGACAGTACAAGACCGAAAAACTCTATCTACAACCAAAGAATTTCGAACTGGAGTAGATACATGTATAGGGGCATTAAGTAAATCACAGACCATATTAAGACCCATAGAGAAATATGTAGACACATAAGAAAATGTAGAACCAAGGTCAAACGATACAAACGATACCCATTGAGATGTTGCCTGTAATGACTGCATCTGAGCCCTCAGCCTCTGTCCTGCCAAGAAAGGCATAATAATGAACTCGGTCGCGCAGCCTACGAACCATTGCGATCGGCCTCGCTCGTGCGAGCTCAATTTTCACTAGGGGCGTATGTCCACCTCTCCCAGGAGGCGAAACAACCTTGGTTAGGTGGAGGCCACCTCTACACCAGCCGTGTGACCGCCACGACAGACCGAGCACGGTTCCCGCACCATAAGATCCTCCCCGATGCCGCTCGGGGGGGCTCCCCGAAACTGAGTATCCTGGCCACCTTGCCTAAGTCTGGGACAATTTCTCTTGAAATTCCCCATATCACCACACTCAAAGCATCTGCGATCTAGCGTCGGACGCTGAACAGAAGCTTATAAAGTTGAATAACCACTATAATCTGAGCTACGGCTCGCGAACCCCTGGGCGGCGGAGTAATGATGTGCCCGATGAGGGCCTCGAGCTAAAACTTGCGTATGGTGGATCGAACAAAGGTACTCCCGAACCAAAATCGAGGAACTGCGGCCCTTAGCGAAAGAGCCAGTGTAATCACCGCCCTTTCGGGCCTTCTTCTCCACGTGCTTATGGTAACCCTCCTGTCAAGCTCCTTCGACAGTCCTAACATGATCCATCACTTCCTGAAAGGAAGCACGCATTCGTAAGCCGAAGAGTTGGCGGCGAAGAAGCCGGTGTTCAAACCTTTCATGAATCTCCTAACCCTTTCCTCCTCCGTAGGCACAAGCTGGAGGGCATAGCAAGACAACGAATGAAACTGAGTCTCATAAGCAGCCACACATAGATTACCCTGTTCAATGTTACTCAACTCATCGCGCCTGCGGTCCCTCAAAGTACGAGGAACATACTTGTCTAAGAACACCAGGTAAAACTGAGTCCAAGTCAACGGAGGTGATCCCGCTGGCCTGCACTCTAAAAAAGCCCTCCACTATAACTTGGCATCACCCAAGAGCTGGAAGGTCACAAACTCCACACCATACTTCTCTACTTCCCCCATCTTATGGAGCCTCTCATGACAGTCCATAATAAAATCTTAAGCATTCTCAACCCCAGTGCTGAAGAACTCTGGGGGTTTCATCTTAGTAAACCTCCAAAACAAATCATGTTCATCCCCGATCAACACCGGACCTCCCACTTGTCTAGGAAATACATCCAGTTTCAGAGCCTCATCCAAACGAGGAGCCACAACTACAGCATGCAGTAAACCCGGAGCACGAACTCCGCCTGGAGATGGATCACCCACTCTAGAACCCTGAGCACCTAGAACAAATGTGGTAACATACCTGCCTCTGTTAACCCATTCAACAGGGTCAACACTGGGACCATCACATCTGACAACACTGGAGGGCTATAATATCTTGCTAAGATGGTGCTGCTACAAACTCTGCTGCCTTATCTGGAATTACCCGAGGCTCAGGGGACTTAGAGCATTGCTGACCAGTCGCAAGAGCCCCGTCCTTGGCTGGTACTGCTGCTCCCCCCGCCTCACCATGACCACAACTTCGGCTTGTACCTCCGCCATGAGCTGCGACCCCGGCGGGTCGATGCGGGTACCTCGTTAGGCTGTGTGTGCCGCCGATTCCTCGCCGTACGACGGAGAGAAACAGAAAAGTTAGATACAAATTTGAATCATCCAGAAACCAATTGGAATCAAGTAGCATGAAAGAAAAAAAAAGTGAATTTTTATAGTGTCGCATAGCCTCTCGAAGATAAGTATAGCCATCTCCGTACCTATCCATAAGACTCTACTAGTCATGTCCTTGTACAACGAGATTGATGAACCTAGGGCTCTGATACAAACTTTTTCGTGACCTAAACGGCCGTGAGTGGCACCCAACCAAATCTCCTAGTGGACGAACCGTCTACTTAACCAACCATCCAAATGATTACCAATTACTTATCCAATTTTTTAAAACATTCAGGGATATAACAAATATAAAAATCTCCAAAATGTCTAGTCATGCCATAAATAATTAAAATCTGCGGAAGTCTAACTATTACAATCCTAAAATCTGAAAGTCATCGTACAAGGACTCTAGAATATAACAGTCTAAAGAACGAATGACTGTCTAAAATAAACATAAATGTTTGAAATGAAATAGACATCTCAAATAAGAAATATCTTCGAGCGTCCTTGCATGGATGGAGTTCACCCTCGAATCTAGCGGAAACTGGGCTCACGCTAAATATGAGGTCTCGTAGGTGTCTGCGATCACAATCTGCACTCAAAAGAATGCAACAAGGTAGTATCGGACAAACACTATGTACCGGTGAGTATCATTGGCCGACTAAGATTAGTATCATGCATACAATCACAAAATCAATAAACTAGACAGATAGGCACAACCACACATAACCACACGAAACCATCAACAAGAATCATCCAATACCGAAATATCAGCTAGCGCAGGGATAAGATAATTCCACACAATTAAAAATTCAATAAGAGTAACTCAATCCATGAAATCACAAAACACAATCATAAATCACAACTTATCTCAACTTTGTCACATATCCATACACACATGCTAAGTGGTAATGTTTGACCCATTAGCCCTGACCTGTAGGGGACCCATGGTGTCTATGTACCACTCGCTCCAAAACTGACCGTGGATCACGAGCCTAATTAGGCCACATCCTCACTATTACACCCCGTACTTTCGGAGAAGCACTTATCAAATTTGAACGTAAGTATGTTGAACTATGGCTAAGTTGTTACACCCCGTAGTTTTGCACGTTGAGATTCATTAGGTGTTGATGTTTAAAGTATGGACACTGGAGTTACCTTCAAGGATATATAATATTATATATGCCTATCTTATGGTTATGAGGGTTTAAGTTCAGATAATAAGCTATGGAAGGATTGGAGGACAAGGGAATTAAGAAAATTATTTGTTGGAATTTTGGAGAAAAGATGGGGGACAATTTTGGGTCGACTTCAGAGAGGTATATCTCCTGGTATATCAGGAGTTTTGAGGTGTTTTAAGAGCCTAAAATGAAGCTCGCCAAGTCTAGTTTCCAATGCAACAAACCATTCGTCAATACGACATCGGAGTAGGGAGTTATGGGTGTCACACCCTAACTTATTAGGGCGTGATGGGCACCCGACCCTTACTTAGGGCCGAGCGAACCCGCTGACTCTCGTGATACTCATAATCATACTGGGCCCTTGAATCGTGACATGAATGCAGAATGTAAGCTTCTCAGAAAAACATGCTTTTCGTTCTTCTCAAATCAAGGAAAAATCTGTATACATATGAAAATTATAACACAATGCATAATAATGCATCGGCTTACAGAGCCGCTTACAAAGCCCGACATATACTATACGTGACTGCGTACGCAAGGCACTGCAACATAGAACATGATGCCACAA
>NC_081345.1:66628866-66667914 GCF_029784015.1 Lycium ferocissimum
TAGAATTCTCAACAACAACAACAACACAAACACTAAGTAAATTTAGTTCATTCCTTGTCATAAAACAGCCCATACTCACGGCTCAACATCAACATACAAGGTTTCATGAATTTCATCCATTTCTACACACTATTCCCTCCGTTCTAATCCGTTAAAACTCGAATAAACTTGTTAACAATGAAAAGGAACCTTAATCTTACCTCAAGTGTGCAGCCACCACGTCCACCCTCTTCTTCTTGGTTGATTTTTAGCTCAAATTGAAGGCAACGCGACGTACGACACTTTTCTCTTCATGGGCTTCGAATTCGGGCGCGAATTTTGGTCAAAATTAGTTTTTCTCTCTAGTACTTCTCTCTCTCTTTTTCTCCAGAATTTTCTGGATGTTTTGGTATGAAAATGAGGAGAAAAGGCTGATATTTCATTTAAAAAGGTGTGGGTAATGGGCCTGACCCGATTGGGCTCGGGTTGGGCTTGGCCCACTGACCTTTCTGCCTTTAAAACGTCCATATCTCCTTATCCCGATTTCGCCTGTGAATCCACGACCTATGGTTGGAAATATATTTCAATTATCTAAAACTTTCATTCTGGGAGTTGTTCCAAATTTCAAACTCATAATACCGTTTTGGCCCCTCGAAGTCAGATCACCCGAAGACGTTTTCTTAAATCGTCCGTTTGGAGGGCTTACACTCATTTTTAGCTTATGGGTCCTTCGTAGGACTTGCTCAACTTCACATGTACTACCCATATATCTCTTCATATGTCTTTTATAAAATCCCAACATGTGGGTCCCACCTTAACTTCTCAACTTGGCTAGAGTTTGTAAGTTGCCAAGAATGAATGTTTTGATTGCTTCAACAACTACTCCACGTTACTAGGGACCTTCCAATTGGTGGGAATGCTAGAAGAAAATATTTTTTTGATCACTATTTGAGGGCTTCCGTTTTTGGTCACCATGGCCGAATGGCCCTTCTTATTTTTCTCCAAGTTTCTTCAAAGTTCTAAGTGTTGAAAAAGATGAATTATAGTCTTGCTTGTCATCCAATATGCTCATATACAAGTCATCCATGTGTCCCGTGCCCCACACATGGCTTGGACGAATCAAATTTGGCCAAGCCATGGGTGGGAGCCACCCCAAACCACACGGCCAACTTGGTCCTTAATTCATGAAATGTTAACTTTCCATAATTCACTTTAACCCTAAATTTTTATTAATATTTCCATCCAATAAAATTGTAAGCAACTTGTGCCTTAAAATAAAATCGGAGGTCAAAAGTCTCTACCTCGTATCCCGGAATAGTATTGTCCTTAACTTATCATGGTTAGGTAGGATTATCCCAACATACAAAATACAGGATATAACAATGGGCATTTTAAAACGGACTGCCAGAAGCCCGCGAACCTACGCGGAAATTCTAGAAATTATTTAAAAGCCCACCAATTTTAGCCCATTAGCCCTAAACCGAATTGGACTACTATGTATACCCCTTAAATCATCTAAATTACTTAATTTTTCATCATTCTTCATCTCCACACCTCTCTAGAACTTCCCACAACATTCATCCAATATCCAAAACCTCCCCAAACCTTCCCAAATCCTCTAGAACCTTCCTTCAACTTCCACCACATGCATGAATATTCCTACAAGTGTATAGCACAATTTTGGTCATTTTTATTTCATTTTTAGCATAGCCCCAAGTCCTAGGAAGTCCAAGAAACTTCTCCAAACATATCCAACATATTTCCAAGCCTAAACCAATGATCAAAGTGAAGATTAGAGTGGTTAAGGGTTTCCAAGTGAGGTTTATACTTGTCTCCTCTTCTTGAAGATGTTTAGGTGAGTATTTTTAAGGTGGAGAAACCATGGATTGAAGTATTCTCGAATTTTGAGGTAAGATTTCATATTAGTTTCATGTTTATGAGTTTGTTTGGTAATTGTATTAAGATTCGAGGAGAACAAAGTTGGAGAAAAAGTTCAAACATGCATTTGATGATATTTTGAGTTGTGAATTTACTTGAGTTATAATTATTAGTATGTTTTGAGTATAATCTTTTTATGAGGGATAATAATAATGTTAAGGAATTATCGTATACGAGTGCATAAGGGGTTGTATGAAGTTGTTTTTATGGATTGATTATAAAAAGAAATTTTGGGATGGAATGGAGTATATTGGTGTTGATAATGATGTTGTTGATGTTAGTGTTGTTATTGCTGTTGTTTGTTGTTGGTATTGTGATTTCGGGATAGGGATACAAACTGGGGAGATGTTGCCCGAATTTTGACAGATTCTAAAAGGATTTATATTAAAAGGCTTAAGACAAGCGTATGACGATGAGCCTAACAATAGTATGAATGATTTTATATGTAGATTTCAAGACAGGAGATAGGTTGGCATGATCCTTATCTTATGAACGCACAGGGTAAGCAATTGAGTTCCAAAGACTCTACTCCTAGGTGGTATAGGATTTAGCGTATCCTTGACCTCTTAAGTCCCAAAGGGGCATCCATAAGTTATATGTTTCCATGATGGTGTCTAAATCCCAAAGGGGACATTCATAAGGTTTCTTTATTCATATATATTTCATATTTGATTGTTAAGTCTCGAAGGAGACAAATGAAAAGGGGAAGAAATTCCCATTTTGACATAAAAGTTACTCCGAAGAGAGTTGTATCATGATTTTATGGGGAAGGGGAGAGGGCTATGGCATTATATACACAAACCACCTGATCAGCTGGTATATGATGATTGAGATGCTCGATGGGGCCATTATGATATGATGCCCGACGGGGCAAAGCTTGAAGGAGCGAATGGGTAAAGGTACATATACATATATACATATTTTTAAAATTACATTATGCATATTCATGGTCCTTAGCGAAAGTCACAGGTACAAGTTGACTTCTACATTCTTTTTATCCTTTGAATCTTGATTTGTTGTTTCATTTCTGCCTTACATACTCGGTACATTATTCGTACTGATGTCCCTTTGCCTGGGGGCATTGTGTTTTATGCCACACAGGTACAGACAGATGAGTAGAGGACACTCGTTATAGGATGTTCTCGAGCTATCAGTTGGTTTGGTGAACTCCATTTCTATTCGGAGTATTGCCGAGTCAGAGTACATATGTATATATATGTGTCATACACATTATGGGTACGTCGGAGCCCTGGCCCAACTTATGTTATGGTATCTTGGTTCATGTTTGAGACTTTGCAGACAATGTCCTGTGGATAGTGCATTGAGATGTCACCAGTTCTGTAAGGCGGCCACATAGGTCAATGTGTTCGTATGTATTGATTTAAAAATTTTATTGTGACTTAAGTTTTTCTTTGAATTAATGATAAGGGAGAATTCCCTGACATGGTAAAAGAGTTTTATTAAAAGGTTTTCATGTTTTACTTGACGAAAGCGTCATTTCATAATTTAAAGGTTCACAAAAAGGCGTGACTTATTAATAGAATGGTAGTATGGCACTCAGCCGAGTAGGGTCTTGGGTGTCGGGCCGTGGTCCCCCCCCGTTGGTCGTGACGAAGTGGTATCGCAGCAAGCTCGTCCTAGGGTTGTTCCGCAAAGTCGTGTCTGGTAGAGTCTTATTTATGGTGTGTTGTGCACCACATTTATAAACAGGATGCTACAGGGCATTTAGGATGGTTACTCTTCTTTCTTGTTCTGAATCGTGCTATAAACCTAAGTCATAGGGTAGAAATCCCTTATTCTAACCTCGAGTGATTTGATTGTTGATAAGCAGTTGGTTTTTCAACCTTGGACGGTATTGGTAAGAATTGAAGCCTGGCTATCATAAAGGTATGTTTTCCGTCTATTGATGTTGGTATATGAGAAGAATTTGGTATAGCGGAATTATGGATCGTTTGAATTTCTGTGGTTGCCCTGTAAGGCGTTGGATGTGTTTTCTGGGCTATGTGCAGGTTTGGGATAGTAAGAATTACAGGGGAGACTACCAAATTTTTTTTTGAAAACAAAGTCGTTTGAATACGTATATGTTACAAAAGCAAAGTAAAGGGAAACTTGGTGACAAGATGATAGGTGAGATATGTCGAGTTATTAATTGCAAGTTCCTTTTAAGGGAATTTTAAGATGGTCTTAGTGTGGTTTGAAGAATGATTTATGGGAAACATGATTAGTAGTCCAAAAGATTAAAATGAGTTACATTCGAGGTTTTGTAGGAACAAGGTCTATTGAGGGATTCAGGAAAAGTCAACAAATGAGTTCTACTGTGGCTTAATATAAAGAGAAGGTTATTACGGCTAACTCAAAGAAATGATTTATAGAAAGGATTATGAAATCGAATGTATGTTAAAGTTGAGTTAAAGAATGTCATAAAGATATAGGTTGTTCTTGTCATACTTTAGATGTTGGAGGTATTAAGATGATTTTATGTAAGTTAGATCGGTGATTTTGGGGTACTTAGTTCCTACAGATTGAGAGTTGTCGGTAAAATGAAGTAGAGTCAGAACTTATGTTTGTCGTTGATGCAAAGATGGTTACGTTGAAAAGAGCTATGACTAGTTAGAGAGTTAACACAATTGCAGAACGAGGGTTATAAGAGTATTAAGAGGTAAGTTACGACATTTAAAGGTAAGTAAGGTAAAAATGAGAAAGATACGAGCTATTGGAGTACATGAGGTCATAGTTGGATCGTACCTCGCTAAGAGGCCGTAAGGGCCGTGGTTCGTATCCGTGCATATTAGTGATTTCCTCAGAAGAATGTTTTCTGACTTATGAGTTTCAAGAACAAAGAGATTAGCTACGAGAGTAGAAAAAGGTTTGTAAACCTATGATGTTAGTAAATTCAGTAAAAGGCTATGAAGGGTATGAGCGAATTTAAACAGGTTAAAAGTCAGGGAATGGACGATAAGATTCAGGGAATGGTAGAAGTAAGCGTAGCAAAAAGTGAGTAAATAACCAATGGAGACCTGTTATAGTGATGGTACGATTAAATACGATATGTTAACGGGAAGAATGATTTGATAAGAGGATGTACCGAAGAATGGGATCAAGGACAGAGTACAAGACTAGTTTAAACATTTGAGGATGAATGTTTCTAAGGGGGAAGGATGTCACACCCAGTACTTTCGGAGAAGAACTTATCAAATTTGAACGTAAGTTTGTTGAACTATGGCTAAGTTGTTACACCCCGTAGTTTTTCCCTAAACCAGCCACGAAACGATGAACTCTGTCCTCCATCTCAGCCACCATGGTTGGGGCATATCGAGCCAAGGAATCAAAATACACACAATAATCCTGAACACTCATACTGCCCTACTCAATACGCAAGAACCTATCTGTTCGGGCCCATCGGATTTCTGGTGGTAAATAATGGTGAATAAAAGCATCTGAAAACTCTCGTCAAACGGATGGAAGGGCATTCTCTCCCCTAGACACCTCCCATGCCTGATACCACTGCACTACAATATCACGGAGCTAATAGGAAGCTAACTCCATTGACTCGACCTTATCCGAGTGCATAACTCGACCTCATCCGAGTGCATAACCCTCAAGGTCCTCTGCATACCATCAATGAAATCCTGGGGATCCATATTTTGCTTAGAGATAAAAATCTCTGGAGGATCTAACCCTCGGAAAGTCTTAACTCTCGCCCTGCCAGCTCGATCTGCTTGGTCAATACCAACACCCTGCCGCTGAGCCATGGCGGCTACCAATCTAGTCAATAATTGTACAGCATCCCGCACATCCTATCCTTGTGCATCTGGCCGAGGAACTGGGGCAGGTGCTGGAGGCAGGGTATGTGAAGTCTGAGATGGGATCACACTCTGAGACTCACCCCGAACCTTGGTAGCCCGCTGAATACGGCTAGTGGCCTCACCAGACACTCCCTTGCCCTTCTGCGGCTGTAGCTTTCTTGCAAGGTATCACTGAAATCAGAACAAATTCTTAGAGGCGAACTCTTAACACACGGCTCTATCGCATGATCTAAGAGAGAAAGAATGACAGTTTCCTAAATGTTGTGTAGCTTCCTGTTTATAAGTGTGGTGCACAACACACCAATGAACAAGACTATACTAGACACGGTCTGTAGACAACCCTGGGATGGAACGGCTCTGATACCACTTCTGTCGCAGACCCAAACCGATGAGTCATGATGAGTGCCTGATCTCTGGTGACCAAACACCCCTATGCTCACATCTGAATAACACTACATAACATAGGCCCATAAATGACTTAATTTGAACTATACTGCCTCAAGAAAAAAGGACATCATGATCTGTACAATCGTATATATATATATATATATATATATATATATATATATATATATATATATATATATATATATATATATATATATATATATATATATATATATATATATATATATATATATATATATATATATATATATATATATATATATATATATATATATATATATATATATATATATATATATATATATATATATATATATATATATATATATATATATATATATATATATATATATAAACTGGAAAGAACAATGCAAGCCGACTAGGCCGCCACATATACTGTGAACAAAAGAATAGGAGTCGACAAGGCTATATCATCTCGTCAAATACACACAACTATCTACGTAACCGGGATAAAGTCGTAGAAAGGACGGGACAGGGCCCCGTCATACCCATATACATATACATCTCAAAATAATAGCATACCAAAATAGACCGCGCTCCGTATTACGTGGAGCGCACCGATCACCGCCGGATAGAGGTCCACCGAGCTAGATCGCCCGTCCGTTCATCGAGCCTCGTGGGCATGAATGCAGCCCCCCGAACAATAGGGGAGTCAGTACGGATAGAGTACTGAGTATGTAAGGCATAAAAGTAACATAAACATAAGAATCATGAACGGAATCCGAAACTCAAAAGCCAAACTGACTATCTGAATGCATCTGTATGACTGAGAATCTGAAAGTATCTACATAAATCTGTATAACTGACAATGCCTCTGTGGGCGTATAATATGCATGCTCTCAATGATAATCATGCTCATGTATATATAGGTCATAGTGTTGAAGAACGTTCAGCCCAATCTATTATCTCATATCCCATCGGCCTGTCCGCGACTATCATCATCATCATCATATACATTGCTGCGGAACGTGCAGCCCGATCCATATATCATCATCATGGTGCACCAGTTAATCAGGTGGTAATGCATATATAATGCCTATCCCTGTCCTCATACCCTATATACATATAATATACGCGTATATAACGCCTTCATGTCACTGGTCAATATGCATATAAATATTAATGCAATGCTTAAATGAAGTGAATGCATAAAACTCTCGGAGTGTCATAAGGTTGTACTATCTCCGGTGGACATCATTTGAGCTATAATCATCAATATAAGAAATCTCAAGACCCATGAACAGAAGGAACAATCATAGACGGGGTATAAGAACATCAAAGACTGAAGTTCTTCTAGTGCTTCTAAGAGTAGAGTAATATGGAAGCTCGTTTACTCGCTTGTTCGTTCATATCATAAGGTCATGCCAAAATGAAAGAAAGGATAGCCTTAACATACCTTAACATCTCCTTAATCACTTAACGTTCTCCTTCCAAGTTCGCAAAGTCTACATTTAATAGGATTCACAATGAAGTTAAGTCTTGAAAATATGCTTAAGTTCAAACTAGAGCGACTAAGAGCTAACGAAATTTGGGCAGCACTTCCCCTATTTCATCAACTTCCACCATATGACAAAACAACTCCCAATAACAATAACAGCATCCATAATATCACAATAAAGAAGTTATATTCAATTTAATCCTAAATTTATCCAAAATCCTCTTTTTGATTCACCTCTTAGTCATCATCTTCATTACACCATTCATGGCTTCTCCACTTTAATTCTTTTCCTTTCTAAGGAGTGCTAAACCTTTACATCAACTTAGCCATAAGAATATACTACACCATGGCTTCACACGACCAATCACAATAACTATAAATATAATCAATACCTGGGGGTGATGATACATCACACTGAGCCTCCTAGGACAGCAAAAATAAGTACGGGTACTTAGCCTTCATCTCCTCTTCTGCCTCGCAAGTCATCTCTTCAACATTATTGTTTCTCAAAAGCACTTTAACGTAAAGCCACATCCTTAGTCCGCAATCGACGAAATTGTCTATCTAATATAGCTACAGGGATCTCCTCATATGATAACTGCTCGGTTACCTGAATATCGTCTACCGGTACAACTCTCGAAGGATCTCGTATACACTTATGGAGCATCGATACATGAAATACCGGATGTACGTCGTACTCCAACTCAGAAGGTAGCTCAAACTCAAATGACACCGTACCGACTGTAGGAATAATTCTATATGGCCCAGTGTATCGCGAGCTAAACTTACCCTTCTGACCAAATCTCATCACCCCCTTCATAGGCGAAACTTTTAGGAAAACCCAATCGTCTACTTCAAACTCTAACTTGCATCGCCGATTATTTGCATAGGATTTCTGTCGACTCTGTGCTGCTTGTAATCTTTCTTGAATTACTTTCACTTTGTCAACTGCTTACTTTATCAAATTTGGACCAACTAAGTGATTTTCTCTAACATCAAACCATCCTATAGGGGATCTAAATCTCGATCCATATAAAGCCTCATAAGGAGTCATCTGAATACTGGAATGGTAACTATTATTATATGCAAACTCAATAAGAGGCAAATGATCATCCCAGCTACCTCAGAAGTCAATCACACAAGCTCTCAGCATGTCTTCAAGTGTTTGTCTAGTACGCTCCGCTTGTCCTTCTGTCTGCGGGTAAAATGCAGTACTAAGATTCACTCGAGTCCCCAATCCATTTTGAAAGGATTTCCAGAAATTAGTTGTGAACTGCATTGCACTATCTAAAATGATGGATGTAGGAACACTGTGAAGTCTCACAATCTCTCTAAGGTAGAGTTTTGCATAATCTTCAGCTAAATAAGTGGTTTTGACAGGTAGGAAATGAGCGGACTTTATAAATCTATCAACTACGACCTATATTGAATCATACTTCCGCTAAGTACGGGGCAAATCTATAATAAAAAATCCATATTAACTACCTCCCATTTTCATGTCGGAATCTCCATAGACTGCAATAAACCTCCGGGCTTCTGGTGCTCTATCTTAACTTGCTGACAATTTGGACACTGAGCGACAAACTCCGCTATATCTTTCTTCATGCCATCCCACCAATACACTTCCTTGAGATCATGATACATCTTTGTTGTGCCCGGATGAATAGAATACCGAGAATAATGAGCTTCTCCCATAACCTGCTGACGAAGTCCTATAATATTAGGAATGCATAATCTGTCTCGATACCTGAGTACTCCATCTCCTATGATCACGAAGGGTGTCTTTTCTTCCTGAGGTGTTGTATCTCAGTAATGGACTAAAACAGGATCCTTATACTAATGCTTCTTTATCTCTACTACCAAAGATGACATTGCCGTATCCCGAATCGTAATCAGATGTACTCGAGTTCAATAACCCACCCCAAACTGGCTAGCTGAAAAACATCACGGGCTAGCTTCCTCTTCTTTGGCTGCAATATGACAAGCTACCTATAGACTTACGACTAAGAGCATCGGCTACTACATTAGCCTTCCCAGGATGGTACAGAATTGTTACACCTCAAAAATTTCCCCTTAGTATATAAAGGTGTAGGCTCGCGAAGGACATGACGTATACGAGGTTGGATAAGCAAGAAGTAGAAATTGATAGTCCTAATCAAGATTCCAAAGGCATCCTAGTTGAAGCAAGAAAGTCGTTAAGGGAATCGAGTTATAAGTTAGTGTGTTGAATGCAAACTATGAGTATTGAGTTAATGATGCCTTAAGGATGTTGTGGAGAAGAGTTATAACGTCCCTTAGATGATAATAAAGTGATAAACAAGTGCTAAGAAGGTTCCATAAGGATTGGAGATCAAACGAAATGACGGGAACCATTTCCGTGGAATCGTGAGTTCCACGGCTAGGTTCCACGGGACCGTATAGTGTTCCACGGACCGTGGGTGTGTCCATGGAACAGCCAGCGAAAGTGGGCTGGCTGGTCATGAACCACGACCAGTTCCACGACCCGCATCTGTGGGTTCCACGGACCGTGAAGTCGTCCGTGGAAGTCCCACTTCTGGCTGAACTCTCCAAGTCTTTAAATGTCAAGTCCACTTCATTTTATTCATTTCCAATCACGACTTCAACCTCTCCACACCTCTAGAACCTTCCAAGTATATCATCCACAAGAAAACTAAGTGAATCAAGGATCAATAACAAGATTTGGAGCGAATCAAGCTTAAGAAACTCCATTAAAGCTACCAAAGTCAAGGAATTCCAAGAGAGAAGAAATAGGGTTTTGTGCTAGAAGGTGTATTATCATTCAAGGTTTATTCCTCCACCATTTGAGGTGAGTTTCATGAACTTTACATGTTATTTGAAGTATTATTAAGATGAAACACTTAGATTATGGAAGAGTATGAAAAATGGGTCATAAATGGGTAGATTATGTCATTGTGGAATAGTAGTTGAGGTGAATCATGAAAAGGGTTATGTGGAGATTGTGAATGTGTTATAAATGACCTATAGAACATGAAATAAGTATTGGATAAGTGAAAGAATACGACGATGGACTTTAGTCATGAATATGGAGTATTGAAGTAGAATTGTGAGATACGAATTCATGAAATAAATGACGATTGTTGTTAGCGATATTGTGATGGTTGTTTGTGTTGGAAGTTGATATGGAATATGGCGGAAAGTAGTATAAACAAAGGAAACGCTGCCCAATTTTCTTTAGCCCTAAGAGGCATGGTTTTATAATTGCCTAGCTAACGACGATGCAAACTTTCTTGAAGGTAAAGACGGGGACATTAAAGGAGAACGAGCAAGCTATAAAGTAATTAAGCGACAAAGGTATGTGAGGCTTTACCCTTTCTTCTTAAGGCATGAATCCTATGCACGATTTTCCTCCTCCTTATGAATCTTCTATGTTTCTAGAGATGAAGAGTCTAAGTTCATGAATGGTCACACGATATAAGAAATATGCTATGAATATGGATAATGTTAGAGACCACGATATGATGTTCTTACGAAATCAATAATGATGATCACGATCCATTGGTATTCCTTTCTATATGTACTCACCTTAAATTGTAAATCCCTCCAAGGTGAGATATGACTCTTATACTTATGCCATAACATGACGGGTTTACGACCTTATGTCACCCCCGTAACGTAAACATAGCGCCTTTAAGCGTAATGTATAGTATGTATGTGTATATGTAACTAAGGATGTTAAATCATGGTAAGAATTATGATAAACTATGATATGCGCATGAAATGAATTGAATGTTAATGATGACAAGTATATGAAATGCATGGTATGTGTGATAATGTGATTCCACCGCGCCTAATTGGCCGGGCATGTCACATTACGGCGGGCTGCTATGATTCCACCGCACCTAGATGGCCCGGACATGTCACCGCTAGCGGGTCGTGCTATGATGGTCACCGCACCTAATGGGCCGGGCATGAACATGTCACCATAGTTGATGTGATGATGGATGCGGGTAACGATATGATGATGTATGATTGATGATGACGATGCTTGCATGCTATGATAATGTATGTGATATATTTATTGATATATGTGTATGAAATGTAGTCATATATAGAAGGATGCACAGGTTATATCCTCATCTCAGAACTTATGATTTCCAGACTATGTTTACTTCATTTCTGCCTTACATACTCAGTACAATGTTCATGCGACGTCCTTTCTTTGGACGGCCGTGTTCATGCCCATGTGTAGGCGGGAGACAGTCTTTGATCCCTAGGAGCCGTGGCGGATTTGTGAGCACTCCATTGTCACGGAGGTTCTATTGATTATTCTTTGGTACATATTTGTATATTCATATTTTGGGCACGACGGGGTCTGTCCCGTCCATATGTTTAGTACTCTAGTAGAGAGGCTCGTAGATACGCGTGTGTGGGTAGTATGGTCCCATGGTCTCCGTATATATGTATGTGTATATGTATATAGATTATTTTGGCCAAAAGGCTTATGTTTATAAAAGCTAATTTAGCCCAAAATGATATTTTCATGATTGGATGAGCACATTATGAATGAGAGTATATAGATAACGGCATAAGCGGTGTTCGGTGGTTAACCCGGGATACCGTCGCGGCCGTAGTTCGGGTCGCATGGCGGGTATCGAGTAGCGGTTCGATCCAGGAAGTGTCTACGAGCCGTGTCTAGTAGAGTCTTGTTTATGGTGTGTTGCGCGCCACACTAATAAACAAGAGGCTACAGGGCATCTAGGAAAAATGACCATCCTTCTTCATATAAGATCGTGCGATAGAGTCGTGTATAAGATATACCCCTCCCCAACGAATGTGCTATGATTTCAGAAATGCCGCCAAAAGCTAAAGTTGCCCGAAGGGCAAGACTACGACAAAGAGGCGTACAGAAAGAGAGCCGCCTATGAATATAGATGAGGGAGAATCACATCACGAGGCTTTATCTAATGCCTCCACTACTCCGCCCATCACGGAAGGACAAGAAGGGGCTTGACTCCGGCCCTATTCCTCCAGTTCCTCCACCGGCTGCTTCGGGTCAACAAGTAGCCGAGGCTATTAATTTATTGACACAACTGGTTGCCGCGCAGGCACAGAGGCAAAATGCGGACCCAAGTGATCGGTCGGCTAGTACTAGAGCCCGTGACTTCATGAGCCTCAATCCGCCGAAATTCTTCGGGTCCAAGCCGGATGAAGACCCGCAAGGCTTTATTGATGAAATATTGAGGACGTTGCAGATTATTCATGCTTCGGAGACCGAATCAGTGGAGTTGGCATCATATAGACTCTGAGATGTGGCGGTTTTATGGTACAGTAACTGGAGAGCATCGAGGCAAGAAAATGCGCCTCCTCCCGTGTGGCGAGAGTTTGTTGATGCTTTCATTCGCCATTACTTGCCACCCGAGGTCCGCCGAGGTAGAGCGGATAGATTTCTGAATTTAAAGCAAGGGAATATGAGCGCCGGAGTATAGTCTCCAATTTAACTCTTTGGCGAGATATGCTTCTACAATGGTAGCCGATATGGGCGACGGGTACACGTTTGTGAGTGGCTTAGGGCCACATCTATTTAAGGATTGCTTGACGGCCTCGTTGCAGGACGGGATGGACATTTCCCGTATTCAAGCCCATGCTCAAAATTTAGAGGGGCAACAACCTCCGCAGAGGGGTGATCGCGACACTGATAGAGGGCAAGGCAAACGGGCAAGATCTATGGGCGCAGGAGGTGATTATAGAGGTGGATCAAGGCAGATATATTCCGGACACTCAGGTCAGTCAGTGACGAGTGCACCTCCCCGGTTTACAGGCAGGAGATCTGATCGTTCCTATCGATCCGGATAGGGTCAGAGTTCGAGGCCCCGTGTTCCCGGTTTGGGGAGATTACGGCCGGGGAGACCACCGCTCCCCCGATGCGGTCGGCAGAAATTGCACACGGCCATGTCGCGGGCACGATGCATGTTATATTGCTTGTGGCGGATGGGGACACTTGGTGCGAGACTGTCCCTCGAGATATGGCAGAGGTGGGGCTCAGCCCACAGGGTCGGCAGCAGGTTCTTCTTCCGTACGCCCGACGGGGCAGACTCCCACATTTTAGCAGGCCGAGGTAGAGGCCGAGGGGGAGCATCTACTTCAGGTGCCACACAGTCCCGTTTATATGCCTTAGCCGGGGGCAGGATCTCGAGTCGTCCCCAGATGTGGTTACAGGTATATTGTCCGTATTCTTTTACGACGTGTATGCATTGATAGACCCCGGGTCCACGTTGTCTTATATTACTCCATATGTTGCTAATCGTATTGGGGTGAAGCCCGAGCCGATTAAACCTTTTGAGGTATCTACTCCGGTTGGTGATCCCGTGATAGCGAAACAAGTATATAAAGATTGTATAGTTGTGATATGCGATCGCCAAACCAAGGCTGATTTAGTTGAGCTTGAAATGTTAGACTTTGATGTAATTATGGGTATGGATTGGTTGGCCTCATGCTATGCTAATGTTGATTGCCGAATGAAATTAGTTCGATTCCAATTCCGGGAGAGCCCGTACTTCGAATGGAAAGGTAATACGGCAACTCCGAGGGGTAGGTTTATTTCCTACCTTAAGGCAAGAAAGATGATAGCTAAAGGCTATATTTATCACTTAGTCCGAGTCCATGACATGGAGCAAAGCCACCAACACTTCAATCTGTTCCGGTGGTGAATGAGTTTCGGATGTATTCCCTGCATGAACTCCTGTGTCTTCCCTCGGAAAGAGGAGATTGAGTTCTTATTGATGTGTTGCCGGACCGAGCCTATTTCTATTCCTCCTTATCGAATGGCACCAGCGGTAATTGAAGGAATTAAAGGCTACGCTGGAAAGATTTGCTCGAGAAGGGGTTTATCAGGCCCAGTGCATCTCCGTGGGGAGCACCAGTTTTATTCGTAAGAAAGAAAGATGGCTCCCTACGAATGTGTATTGATTATAGGCAGCTGAATAAAGTGACGATAAAGAATAAGTATCCTCTTCCGAGGATTGACGATTTATTTGATCAGCTGCAGGGTGCCAAGTGGTTTTCTAAGATAGATTTGCGATCCGGATATCATCAAGTGAGGGTCAGAGAAGAAGATATTCCCAAGACAACTTTCAGAACGAGATATGGCCATTATGAATTTCGGGTGATGTCGTTCGGGCTAACTAACGCGCCGGCAGTATTCATGAATTTAATGAATAATGTATTCAGGCCTCTCTTAGATCTATTTGTGATAGTATTCATTGATGATATTTTGGTGTATTCTCGCACGGAATCAGAACATGCAGATCATCTACGTATTGTTCTTGGCATTCTACGAGCTCGAGAACTGTATGCTAAATTTTCAAAGTGCGAGTTCTAATTAAACTCGGTGACATTCTTGGGCCATGTGATTTCAAATGATGGCATTAGAGTCGACACTCAGAAGATTGAAGCAGTAAAGACTTGGCCGAGACCTACGACACCTACAGAAGTTCGTAGTTTTCTGGGATTGGCAGGCTATTATAGAAGGTTTGTAGAGGGTTTTTCATCTATCTCATCTCCATTGACGAAGCTAACCCAGAAGTCAGCAAAATTTCAGTGGAATGATGCTTGTGAGCGTAGCTTCCAAGAGTTAAAAGACAGATTAACCTCAGCTCCAGTTTTAACACTTCCAGAAGGGCCGGATGGCTATGTTGTATATTGTGATGCTTCCGGTGTGGGGCTAGGATGTGTATTAATGCAGCATGGAAAAGTCATTGCTTATGCTTCAAGGCAGCTGCGAAAACATGAAAAGAACTACCCAACTCATGATCTCGAATTAGCTACAGTTATTCATGCATTGAAAATGTGGAGACATTACTTGTATGGCGTACATGTTGATATCTATACAGATCATAAGAGTCTTCAATATATTTTTAAACAGAAGGAGTTGAATCTACGACAGAGGCGGTGGTTAGAATTATTGAAAGATTATGATGTTAATATTTTATACCACCCCGAGAAAGCAAACGTAGTAGCTGACGCGCTTAGTCGCCGATCTATGGGCAGCCATGTGAAGTTCCCAGGAGAAGAAAGAAGCCGATTCATGAACTCCATCAATTAGCAAATCTTGGAGTGCGTATAATCGACCTGTGTGATGCAGGAATTAGCGTTAATGATCCCATAGCTTCATCCTTGGAAGAGAATAAAAGAGCGACAATGCGAGGATCCCAAATTGGAATATTATAAAGGTGTGAAATTCCCAGAGAAAAGTCACCATTTGAAGTCGTACGCATGGGGTTCTTAGATATCAAGGCAAAGGCATGTGTGCCAGATGGCGTAATTACATCGTCGAGTCCTAGAAGAAGCTCACTATTCTCGGTACTCTATTCATCCAGGAACGACAAAAATGTATCATGATCTTAAATCGATGTATTGGTGGGATGGCATGAAAAGGGACATAGCAGAATTTGTAGCTCAAAGGTCCAAATTGCCGCAAGTAAAGGTAGAAACGTCAAAACCGTGTCCGGGATTATTGCAAGCAATGGAAATTCCTACGTGGAAATGGGAAGTGATTAATATGGATTTCAGGGACCACCCGTTCCCGAAGTAAGTATGATTCTATATGGGTGATCGTGGATAGATTGGCAAAGGCAGCTCATTTTCTCCCAGTCAGAACTACGTATTCAGTGGAAGATTATGCAAGGTTATATCTTAAGAAGATTGTGAGGCTTCATGGTATTCCAATATCTATCATTACAGACAGAGGAGAACAATTTACAGCCAAGTTCTGGAAATCCTTCCAAGAGGGTCTAGGCACTCAAGTGAAGCTCAGCACGGCATTCCATCCGCAGTAGATCGACGGACAAGCCGAGCGCACTATACAGACCTTAGAGGATATGTTAAGGGCATGTGTTTTAGATTTTGGTGGTAGTTGGGATGACCACTTACCCTTAATCGAAATTGCCCATAACAACAGTTATCATTCCAGTATCCAAATGGCTCCGTATGAAGCTCTGTATGAAAGAAAGTGTAGATCTCCGATTGGATGATTTGACGTCGGAGAAGTGCAATTGATAAGCCCCGAATTGATTCAACAAGCGGTGGAAAAAGTCAAGGTGATCCGAGAACGGTTATTGACAGCTCAAAGTCGTCAAAAGTCTTATGCAGATAACCGCCGGCGAGATCTAGAATTTTGAGTTAATGATTGGGTGTTCTTGAAAGTATCACCGATGAAAGGGGTGATGAGATTCGGTAAGAAAGGAAAGCTAAGTCCTCGATACATCGGACCCTATAAAATCATCCGTAAGGTGGGTCAAGTAGCATATGAGTTAGACTTGCCTTCAGAACTGGAATTAGTTCATCCGGTATTTCATGTCTCAATGCTCCGCAAATGTGTTGGAGATCCTACAAAGATTGTGCCAGTAGATGATGTCCAAGTTACAGAGAAGCTAACTTACGAAGAAGTACCTATTGCCATATTAGACAGGCAAGTGCGAAGGCTTCGGAATAAAGAAGTAGCTTCGGTCAAAGTCTTATGGCGCAATAATAATCGGGAGGAGATGACTTGGGAAGTGGAAGAAAAGATGACATCCATATATCCGTACTTATTTCAGCCCCCAGAAGAGATACATGATGAAACATCGGAATAATAAGGTATGTATGCTTTACTTTTATGTATATGGGTCGTGTGTGGCCAATATATATTGTTATTGTGTTGTAGCCCTATGAGGCAATGATATTATGGGCTGTTGTTACAGGTTGGTATCGCCATATTACAGGGGAAACTCTGGCGAAATTTTTCTAGAATCCTCGACGACTTAACATTCGAGGACGAATGTTCCAAAAGGAGGGAAGAATGTTACACCTCGAAAATTTCCCCTTAGTATATAAAGGTGTAGGCTCGCGAAGGACATGACGTATACGATGTTGGATAAGCAAGAAGTAGAAATTGATAGTCCTAATCAAGATTCCAAAGGCATCCGAGTTGAAGCAAGAAAGTCGTTAAGGGAATCGAGTTATAAGTTAGTGTGTTGGACGGAAATCATGAGTATAGGGTTAGTGATACCTTAAGGATGTTGTGCAGAAGAGTTATGACGTCCCTTAGATCGATAATAAAGTAATAAACAAGTGCGAAGAAGGTTCCATAAGGATTGGAGATCAAACGAAACGACGGGAACCATTCCCGTGGAACTGTGAGTTCCACGGCTAGGTTCCACGGACCGTATAGTGTTCCACGGACCGTGGGTGTGTCCGTGGAACAGCCAGCAGAAAGTGTGGCTGGCTGGTCATGAACCACGACCAGTTCCAAGGCCCACACTGGGTTCCACGGACCGTGAAGCTGTCCGTGGAAGTCCCACTCGGCTGAACCTCTCCAAGTCTTTAAATGTTAAGTCCACTTCATTTTATTCATTTCCAACCACGACTTCAACCTCTCCACACCTCTAGAACCTTCCAATTATATCATCCACAAGAAAACTAAGTGAATCAAGGATCAATAACAAGATTTGGAGCGAATCAAGCTTAAGAAACTCCATTAAAGCTACCAAAGCCAAGGAATTCCAAGAGAGAAGAAATAGGGTTTTGTGCTAGAAGGTGTATTATCATTCAAGGTTTATTCCTCTACCATTTGAGGTGGGTTTTATGAACTTTAAATCTTAATTGAAGTATTATTAAGATGAAACACTTAGATTATGAAAGAGTATGAAAAATGGGTCATAAATGAGTAGATTATGTCATTGTGGAATAGTAGTTGAGAGGAATCATGGAAATGGTTATGTTGAGATTTTAAATGTGTTATAAATGACCTATAGAACATGAATTAAGTATTGGATATGAAAGAATACGACGATGGACTTTAGTCATGAATATGGAGTATTGAAGTAGAATTGTGAGATACGAATTATATGAATAAATGACGATTGTTGTAGCGATATTGTGATGGTTGTTATGAGTGTTGGTAGTTGATGTGGAACATGGTGGGAAGTAGTATAAACAAAGGAAACGCTGCCCAATTTTCTTTAGCCTTAAGAGGCATGGTTTTATAATTGCCTAGCTAACGATGATACGGATTCTCTTGAAGGCAAAGGCGAGGACGTTAAAGGAGGACGAGCAAGTTGTACAGAAATTAAACGACAAAGGTATGTGAGGCATTACCCTTCCTTCTAAGGCATGAATCTTATGCATGATTTTCCTCTTCCTTCCTGAATCCCCTACGTTTCTATAGATGAAAGTCTAAGCTCATGAATGCGAGACGGGGCAAGAAATATGCTATGAATGCGATAACGACTTTAGAGACCACGATATGATGTTCTTACGAAATCAATAATGATGATCACGATCCATTGGCATTCCTTCTTATATGTACTCACCTTAAATTGTAAATCCCTCCAAGGTGAGATATGATGCTTATGTATGATGTATGTACATGAAACTGGTTCCTATGTAAAGAGTGTACAGGTTATACCCTCATCTCATGGCTTATGATTTGAAGGGTGATTATGTTTGTTTCACTCATGTGCCTTACATACTCGGACTTATGACAATGTTCGTACTGACGTCCTTTCTTCGGACGCTGTGTTCATGCCCATAGGTAGGAAGGGAGACGGTGCTGATCCCTAGGAGCCAGTAGCTGATTTGGGAGCACTCCATCCTCCGGAGGTGCTATTGATTATTCTTTTGGTACATATTTGTATATTCACATTTTGGGCATGACGGGGTCCTGTCCCGTCCATATGTTTAGTACTCTAGTAGAGGCTCGTAGATGCGCATGTGTGGGTAGTATAGTATGGTATGATCCCCATGTATATATATATATGTGTATATGTGTATTTACTGTTTTGATGGCCCAAAGGTTTATGTTTATGGAAGTCATTAAGTTTCCAATAATGATATGTTTCCATGGAATTGAGCGCCTATATTATGTATGAAAGGTTACGGGTAATGGGACGAGTGGTGTTCGGTGGTTAGCCCTGGATACCCGTCGCGGCCCGTAGCTCGGGTCGTGACAAGAATATCAACATCATAATCCTTTAGGAAATCTATTCATCTCCTTTGACGTAAGCTCAAGTCCTTCTCCTTAAAGATGTATTGAAGGCACTTATGGCCGGTATAGATATCAATAAGGACGCTATATAAATAATGTCTCCACATTTTCAAAGCATGGATCACCGCAGCTAACTCAAGATCATGGGTTGGATAATTCTTCTCATGCTTCTTCAGCTGTCTAGAAACATATGCAACAACCTTAACGTGCTGCATCAATAATAGCCCAACCCAATACCCGAAGCATCACAATAAATCATATATCCATATGTTCCCTCGGGAAGAGTCAAAACCGGTGCTGAGGTCAACTTGTCCTTCAATATCTGAAAACTCCACTCACACGCATCCGTCGAAAGAAACTTAGCTGATTTATGAGTCAGCTTAGTCAACGGGGCTGAAAGAGAAGAAAATCCTTCTACGAACCTTCTATAATAACCAGCCAAACCCAAGAAACTACGTATCTCCATTGGTGTCGTTGGTCATGGCCAATTATTCACAGCTTCAATCTTTTGAGCATGTACTCTAATGCCTTCATCTGAAATAATGTAACCCAGAAAAGCCACAGAGTTTAACCAGAAGTCACACTTGGAAAACTTGGCATACAACTCTTTATCTCGAAGAACTCCAAGCACTGCTCGTAGATGTTCTGCATGGTCAGCCTCTGACGGTGAATAAACTAGAATATCATCTATGAACACAATCATGAATAGATCTAGGAAGGGCCTGAATACGTGATTCATCAAGGTCATGAACACAACTGGAGCATTAGTTAAACCGAATGACATAACACGGAACTCATAGTGCCCATATCTAGTCTTAAATGCCATTTTCGGAATGTCTTCCTCCTTCACCCTAACCTGATGATACCCCTATCTATCTCAAGTCTATCTTCGAGAAGTATTTAACACCTTGTAGTTGATCAAACAAGTCATCAATCCATGAAAATGGATATTTATTCTTCACAGTCACTTTAATTCAATTGCCGGTAATCAATACACATTTGCAAGGAGCTATCCTTTTTTCTTACAACCAATACCGGCGCTCCCCACGGCAATGTACTAGGTCTAATAAAGCCTTTACAAGTAAATCCTTCAATTTCTCATTCAGTTCCTTCAACTCTACAGGTGCCATCCTATAAGACGGAATGGATATTAGCTGAGTAGCTGGAAATAGATCAATGGTAAGATGAATCTCCTGCTCTGGAGGAATGCCTCGAAGCTCATCTGGAAACACCTCTGGGAACTCATTAACCACATGAACAGATTGAAGAGTCAGTGACCCTGCTTGCACATCCTGAACCCGAACCAGGTGATAAATGTACCTTTTTCTAATCATCTTTCTTGCTTTAAGGTAGGAAATAAACCTACCCCTCGGCGAAGCAGCATTGCACTTCCGCTCTAGGACCGGCTCGCCTGGGTACTAAAATCGAACTATCTTCGCTCTGCAATCAACAATAGCATAACAGGAGGCCAACTAATCCATTCCCATAATAACATCAAAATCGATCATGTCTAACTCAATCAAATCTGCTAGGGTATGGGGATTACAAACTATCACTACATAACCTCGATATATTCGCTTGGCTATGACTGGATCACCAACTGGCGTAGACACCTCAAAAGGTTGAATCAACTCGGGCTCTATCCTAAACTTGCTAACAATAAATGGAGTTACATATGATAAGGTAGATCCTGGATCAATCAGTGCATACACATCCTATGAGGAAACTGATAATATACCTGTGACGACATTAGGAGATGACTCACGATCCTATCTACCAGCTAATGCATAAATGCGGTTTTGAGGACCGCTCGAGCTGGATGCTCCACTCCTCCCTCTACCACATCCTTCTGGTGTCTGTGAACCTTGCCCTGAAGGGCGTGCTATAGAAAAAGAACCAGCTACAGACCTTGTAGAGTGAACTATACCCCCACTCTCTCTCATCGGACACTGCCGCATCCTATGACCTGGCTGGCCACAAGCATAACAAGCATCTGATCCCAGCCGACACTGACCTTCGTGTAACTTGCCACACTGGGCACACCGCGGAAAAGGGGGTCTCATCTGGCCTGACTTCTATCTATGCTGAGAGCCCGAAGCTCTATAACTTTGACCCGCTCCAGATAAAAAGACCGATCAAATCTTAGACCTGAAAACCGCTGAGGTGCACTCCTTGCCAAATGGAATGGATATCGGAAATACTGCTATCTCTGTCCTCCTCTGAACTCACTCCTGATATCTAAAGATCTAGCCCTCTTACCATGGCCCCGGTCACGCTCCCGCTCTATCCTCCGCTGACACTTACGGTCCTCCAAACTCTATACATATACTTGAATACGGGAGATATCCATGCCTGGCTACAATGCGGCTGTCGTACACTCATCAATCAAATGTGGCCCTAAACCAGGCATGAAACGATGAACTCTGTCCTTCATCTCAGCCACCATGGCTGGGGCATATCGAGCCAAGGAATCAAAATACACACAATAATCCTGAACACTCATACCGCCCTGCTCAATACGCAAAAACCTATCTGCTCGGGCCTGTTAGACTTCTGGTGGTAAATAATGGCGAATAAAAGCATCTGAAAACTTTCGCCAAACGGCTGGAGGGGAATTCTCTCCCCTGGACAGCTCTCATGCCTGATACCACTACACTGCAATATCATGGAGCCTATAAAAAGCTAACTCCACTGACTCGTCCTCATCCGCGTGCATAACCCTCAAGGTCCTCTGCATACCATCAATGAAATTCTGGGGATCCATATTTTGCTTAGAGATAAAAATCTCTGGAGGATCTAACCCTCGAAAAGTCTTAACCCTCGCACTGCCAGATCAATCTGCTTAGTCAATACCAACACCCTGCCGCTAATCCTAGGCGGCTACCAATCTAGTCAATAATTGTATAGTATCCTGTACATCCTACCCCGGTGCATCTGTCCGAGGAACTGGGGTAGCTGCTGGAGGCGGGGTATGTGAAGTCTGAGATGGGCTCTCACTCTGAGACTCACCCTGAGCCCTGGTAGCCCACTGAGTACGGCTAGTGGCCTCACCAGATACTCCCTTGCCTTTCTGGGCAGCTGTAGCTTTCTTGCGAGGCATCACTGAAATCAGAAGAAATTATTGGAGGCGAACTCTTAACACACGGTTCTATCGCACGATCTAAGAGAGAAAGAATGACAATTTCCTAAATGTCCTATAGCCTTTATTTTAATAAGTGTGGTACAAAACACAACCATAAACAAGACTCTACTAGACACGGTCTGTAGATAATCCTGGGACGGAACTGCTCTGATACCACTTTTGTCACGACCCAAACCGATGAGTCATGACAAGTGCCTGATCTCTAGTGACCAAACACCCCTATGCTCATATCTGAATAACACTGTCACAACCCAAACCAATGGGCCGTGACAAGTGCCCAACCACTACTGACCAAGCACCCCAAAACTCGTACTTACAATATACAGAATAACCTGGCGGCCCATTTCTAACTTATATCTGAATGATAGCATCCGCCGTAGAATTTATACAATAAAATCTACCTCAACAACTCATAAACAGTATATGGATATATATATATATATATATATATATATATATATATATATATATATATATAGGCATGCGTGCAAAGGATGACAACGCAGTCCGACATGGCCACTACATGTACTGTACATAAAATAAGAGACCACAAAGCTACATGACGCTCCCACTATATACAACTGTCTACAGACCTCTATGGAATATAAACTTTAGAAAAGACAGGACAAGGCCCTGTCATACCCACATATCTACATAGCAAAATAGCATACCAAAAAGGGCTATAGCTCCGGACCAATGGAGTGCACTGACTGCGGCTGAGAGGAGATCCTACTGGTCTGGATCCTCTGGCTGGCTACCTGATCTTGCGGGCATGAGCGCAACGTCCACAAGAAATGACGTTAGTACGAACATTGTACTGAGTATATAAGGCATGAATAACAACATGACAAGAAGTATGGAACATAACATGAGATAAAGAGGTAACCTGTACATCTGATTGCCTCATAAGGCGGATATCATGCATGCTTAGCTTTCAAAAGAAAACATTTCTCATATACATATATCAAAATAGTGCTGCGGAACGTGCAGCCCGATCCATAAATATAATATATTGCTGCGGAACATGCAGCCCGATCCATATATATATCGTATTGCTGCGGAACGTGCAGCCCAATCCATAACCATATATCCCGCGTCCGGGCATCCCGCGTCCATGACGATGTCATAATATACCAACTGATCAGGTGGCTATGCGTATATAACACCTCACCCTTTTCCCATATCCCCATATATATATATATATATATGTATGTATACATATATATATATATATATATATATATATATATATATATATATATATATATATATATATACATATGTAGTATAAGCGCATGCATGAGAGCCCAAATAAACATTACCATTTTATCGCAGTGACGTAAAATCGGTAACCTCCGATTTCTATTATGGAACAAACATCATCGGTTTACCTCTACTTGAAGGAACAATGATTATAAGGTGAGATCAACAACAATGAACAAAATCAAGGGAATCACGAAATAAACCCAATAATCCCATCACAACATTTAAAATCATAAACTTTGAAACTTCTAGAAATAGGATCATCATCATCATCATCATCTTGAAAACATAATCATCTTTAGCGTCATAAGAAACTTTAAGAATTATGAGTCTTTATCTTTTGGAAATAAGGACATTATGGAAGACATATATAGATTCACAAGAAAGAAGTCATCATTTTCATCATGGGCATCATTGAAAACATCTTGTCTTGAACATCATAAAAACCTTGAGAATCAGGAACTTCTAGCTTTTCGGGAACAAAGATATTATGGAAGACGAGTGGAATCATAACGTAGGAGTCATGCCTTTAGAAAGAAGGGACTAGCCTTACATACCTTTCGGTCTTCTTGGTGATTCAATGTTTATCCTTCCACGCTAGTAAATCTACATATAGACAATTCGTACTATAGTTAGGCTCAAAGTCATATGCCCATCTCAAATCCTTAATTTAATTCCATTTAGAATCTGCCGAAATTCAGGCAGCATCTCTCCTATTTATATGCCTAGCCCGAAATCAAAATTCAACAACCAACAACAACAACAATAATACCAACATCGACAACATCATTACCAACACAATTTATGTTTTATAAAACATCCCACAGGATGTTTTCCAAATTTTTCAACTAAATAACTTGTAGTACGACTATTTAATAGTTTTTCCTTCGGAACTAACCAAGTTTAGCATTAATAAGAAGTGATTCATACCTTACTTTCACTAGTACCGCACTATCTTCCCTTTCCACCTTGAATTTGAGCCAAGACTCGTCGCTATATTATTTTATAATCACAACTATATGTGTCTGGACCAGAATCCGAGGATTATACTCGACTTTGCATTAAAATTTGATGTGTGGAAGTTGGTGGAGGATTCCGTAAGTTTGGGGTGACTTAGAGGATGTTTGAATGAGGCACAAGGAGGTAAACCCCTTTTTAAAACGTTTTAGGTTCGGGTTGCACCGACCTAAAAAGTACTCAGCGCGTTCGCGCTGTGTAGTGGCGCGTTCGCACTGGGTTGTTTGTCACCCCTTCTGCGCGTTCGCGCCACCTCCTGAAGCATTCGCGCAGAGCAATTTCCTGGCCTACCAGCTCGACTTGTAACGTCTATATTTCCTTATTCCGATACCGTATCGATGAGCGGTTTGTTACGTTGGAAACTAGACTTTATGAGCTTCCCTTTAGGCTTTTGCTTTGCCTTGAAACTCATCATATTCTAAAAGATATTCTTCCTCCAAATTGTACCGACAAACATAGTTTCCCCAACTCACCTGCTCTCCAATCCTCTTACAACTTACTATGTGAATTAAGCCTTCATAGCCATAGGATAAACGCATGCAATCCTATATATACCCTTGAAGGCAACTCCAAAGTCCATTCTTGAGACGACCAGCACTTATGAACTTCAACGTACAGAACTACGGGGTCTAACATCCTTTCCCCCTTAAAACGTTCATCCTCGAATGTTGTAATTACAAATCCACGACGTTTTCATTGATTTCTTGAAGTGATTGCCCTTCTCTTAGACTTCGATCGCCTTATCTTTAGAATATAAGTTGGTTAGCCTCTTCTCGTTCTCTCTTAACTCTTTATTGAACTCTTCCATAATTTCTATAGCCTTCTATTTTTACGTATACTTAGTTAGTGTTCTCCTTCATTATGCCTAGCATTGAATAGACTGGGTATTCACCTTATCAAGATCTCAAATCAATGATGGGTTCTATTTGGCACCTCCTAAATGGGCGTCCAAATTGGATCAGACCTTTTGTCAGGCTATGGTTCCCTCAAAGTTATGGAGTAAGACATCGATTTCTCAACAAGATCAATTTTTATGATTGTATGATGAACTCCCTTGAAAAACATTGGCGCGCGTGTGGATGCTTCTAGGCAAACCTCCTGGCTGTCTCTGCACCCCTACCTCCTTTATCTCTGAGCGGTCATTTAGGGGCCTTAGCTGGTGATCCGGGCTGTTTCCCTCTCCATTGAGGTAGTTCTGGTCCGCAACTGCTATAGCTACCCGTTGATTTGTAAGTATCTCTTCTTACTTGCTGATAGATAATTCTCTTATTCAACTATGGCACCTTCCTTTGCTTGCTTCTTTGGTACTAATTTGGGCTATCCCCTTTCATACTCGTCGATCTCGTATACGCACGACATCATCTCTTTGTGGTCTATTGATCAGACCCCTCGATTCCTCACAATCTCATCACAGTTACTTTCACAATAGTATTTTTATTGCCGACGAATCCCTACTGTTAATGGTTGTTTACCTCAACTATCCATTCCAATTCCTTTCCAAGATTAACTATAACAATATTCTCACACAATCTCTTAAATACGTACATACACAATGTTCCCTCACCATCTTTATTATTCCTCGCAGCAGGGTTACACTTATGATAAGCTAGTAATCATAGTTCAAACTAATTCACGACTCAAAATATCCTCGAACTCATATTGGAACTTTTCCTTTACTTTCTTCTCCTCAATTTTTGCAATGTAGACCTATAATTATAAAACTAAGGTAAACTCTTACTTCACCACGACTTCCTCCCAACATGGGCACGCTTATTCTTGATTTCCTCATACCAGTGATCATTCAATTAGCATTTATTCTTCGTTGACTTTCTATTGTTGCCCTTGCATCATTTTTATTGGCCATTTCTTCGCGATGATTATCCATATAGTTCTATAATACACGCTCTCGTACTCGGCATCGCCGACGATTTATGAAATACTCTCTAATCCCCAGCAGTACTGCTACCTTGCTACCCATAAGCACAGTACCTTCCTCCTCTTTGGAGATCGCCGCTTGCCTATAATTATCCTTATTGTTAAGGTTCTCAGTTCTTCTGGCACTAAAATTCCCTTTCGCTGTAACTCAATTGTCCTTGGTGTTCATTCATTCTTCTTCTTTTTTTTGGATGACAAGCAAACCTTTCTTATCCTTTTTGTTACCCTTCAGAATATGTCACTGCATATTTAGATGCGGTTCAAATTTCTTTGGTACGCGCTGTAGCAGGCGTTGGGAATTCTAAGTTTAATCGGCTTGCACATACCTCATAAAAGGAGGGAGGTCTCCTCGGGAAGTACGGTTGTGAATTGTACCGGAAAAGTCAGAAAAACCCACCAACCACTTAATGGTGCTCTAAAGGATACATTTTAGAGTCGCCACCTAATTTTTAGGAAATTAAGAAAACCAATTCGAAAAGGGTTCATTTAAACTATTATTTAAAAGAAACCTAATCTACCAAAGTCTGGGTAAGGGTTTTGGTGATCCCCCGGGGAAGGTGTTAGGCACCCCGGTATTAAGGATCCGCTCAATTGCAGTTTACCTATGGGTTCTAATAGTTTACCTTATGATTATAAATTGTTTTAGACAAAAATTGCTTAAGTCTAGATTTCCGCAATAAAAGAGTGTCATTTACATGCAAGAAATACACTTTTTAAGAAATTGTCGAAGTATAATTCTGCTCAAAATTGAGCGTGGGTGTCGAACTTGAACACCTAAGCTAATACTCGAAGGCTCTTAGCCTAGGTAGAGCTCCACATAAGTCCACCCAAAAAGATTTTGAAAAAGAAGAAGTATTTTAAGTTTATGAAAATAGTTTTATAAAAATAGTTTTAAACATACTTATTATACTATATATATACCGTAATTGATGATACTAGGTTTTTTTAAAACTATCAATTATATTCTATATTTAGCCAAATTTTAATCCATGTTTACACAAATTTTATACATATTTACACAAGTTTCAAACGTCAAGAATTGGTCCATAAGTTTTAAATAGTCCAAAACGGTCCCAGGCAGTCTCAGACCCCAAAGTTTCAATAATGTCAATTTAGTCCAGCAATCTTCCCAAATACAGCGGCTTAACTCCGAAACAGTCTCAGTCGCATTTTTTATCCAATTTTGCACAAGTTTGAATTTAGTTAAAAAAAACAAATCAACTTGGCAACTCTAAATTATGTAACAATCATATAAGGGTTCCAATATATTGAGTTTAAAGGGGAAAATATGAATTTAAATTGCATAAAGTAAAGAGTAAGGATTTTGGACCGACCAAGCCCAAACGAAGGTATTATGCAAGTCTGTCCCTAAGTCCATACGTATGCTCCATTTTGCTTCGAATTCGTTCGACTAGATCTAGATACGTTAGTGGGCCCCGTGGGAGCCCACCAATGGGTTTGGGCGGACAAAGATACAAACGGGTATGCATAATATTAGTATACGCCCACACATTAAACTAAGTACAAAATTAAAAGGCTATAATTATTATTATAATGCCAGAGATGAAGTACAACTTTTATTGGGCCAAGCCCAGTAAACAACAGTTAACAATAATTGATAATGGCCCAGACACGACACCGACCTAGACAGCTCAGTCATGGGACCGTGTATAATCAGGCCCAAATGGCAAAAGCCCAAGCTGCTCTTCCCTCTTTTTATTTTCTAAGTGTCAAGGCTTGGTATACATAGTATACCACAGATATACCAGACTTTCCTCAAATATTTCTAAGTATCAGAACTGGGATATACATGATACACACCAATATACCATTAGATATGAAGAGCAAAACCTTTCAAAAGGGCATGCCCTCCACATATACCTGGTATACACTAAATATTCCATTAATCTTAACTCTAAAACAGTATATTCAGGTCATATACGAGTTATATCCTACTCAGAAATTCCCAGAAAATAAATCAAGGATAACCAAGGTCTCAACTCAATTTCTCAAACCAAAAGCTAGGATCTCCACTCAATTTTAACATCTTATGCAAGTCTTGAATCTAGGGTATTAATCACATAGCTAGTCAAAGTAAATCATATAGGATTGTATTAGCTTCAACCTGGAGGTTTAACTAAAAAAGGCAAACAGAGTCTAAAGAAATGCCAAGCAATGCAAGGATAAGTAAAGTAATAAGAAGCTGATGTCCAGTCATGTATAGGCAAGCAGAATAAGATGTTATAACTGTCAACTAAGGCTGAAACAAACACCAAACCTGAGCAGGATAGCAGTTCAAAAATGGCATGGACAAGCAGGGGTAGCACATCAGAATAGAGACAAAGAAATGCCCAGCCAATGGGTAAATAGGCACAGGGTGCATGATAGTCTCATAGGTCCAAAATATTGGTCAATATGATCATATAAGTCACAACAAAGGGAGTATGAGGTTGAATACTTGGTATTAAGTCCTGTTGAAGGCTATGAGGTGCGTGATATTCAACTTAGGTTCAGAATATTGTATTATGATGTGATAAGGAAGGAGCAGAGTAGAGGGCAGGTATTTGGATCACGGAATTGACCAAGTGGAAGGAAAACAAGCAAGGAACAGATTCTACACTTAGGCTTCTTCTTTTTTTAGTTCAGTACATCTTTTAGTCTTTGTCTTATGCTCAGCCTCTATGTAATTTACATTGTATAGGGTATCCAAAAACTATGACCAAGAATCAACTAGAAGAGCACAAATCATAAAGACAGATCATAGTGTTCAAATGCAATCACAAGTCCCCTAATTCCACTAATGCAAATCAAATGAGTCTTCAAATTCAAGTCTCAAGTGAAATTAATGATCCAAGAGATGGATTGAGGATTAGACAGATTAGGAGTTCATTTTTTAAAAGCCAACAAAAGTAAAATAGTGCTAGAAACCATTCTTTAGATTCATTCACTATCAACAGACCATCTCAGAAGCAGTTTAGAGGTCCAAAGTCATTTTTTGGGCTACTTTTGGCTTAAAGGTCTGAGTGTGGTCCCAAAAAATGGTTTAGGTTTAGCAAATTAATCCCCAGAATTACACAAATAAACAAAAACACAGATAGAAACTTAAATAGGATTCAGCAAATCACAACAGGGACAGAAAAAAAAAAGGCCTAATACTATCCTAGATCCAATTCCATACATTAGACATAGCTCAGTTTGAAACAACCAAACAAGAGAAAAATACATAGGGGGGCAACCTCAGATCTCACCAGTAAAGGACAAAGGGAAGTATATCACAAAAGCAAGTATCACACTTAATCTTTTAGAATAGCTTTTAATCCTTGTTTAGGTTCTTTATACCTAGTCTATTATTACATGATCATATTAGGTAAAGAGAACAAAGTAAGCTATAACAATTCCAAGTGTGAATACAAATCATAAGTGATAAACCAGTCACGAACATTGCAGACAAGTAACCAACATGAGACAAGACCAATGGCCTGTAAGTCACAAGCAAATCAGAAGTGAAAGGAAACTTCAGGTAGAAATAGTGACAGGTTTCAAAAAATTCAAAGAAAACTGAGACAAAAAGGGTCCATAGCACTGTCCTAGGTGCAGGAGATAATTCAGTAAACAAAACGTAATTCCAACAAATCAACAAAGGCCAAGTTGCTAATATTACAAGGAGGTTAAGTGCAAACAAGATCACCTAAGTATGGCTTCAGCTTCTAAAATCCATTTTTTAGTCTTCAAGTGATTACACCAACAAGAAGGGACAACATGGCTATAATTGATCATGACACAATGAGAGTTGAAATACATAAGGTAATTACCTTAGTCACTTAGCAGAGAGAGCAACATGTCAATCACAGAAGACAATGAGATTCAGGAATCACTAGACACTAATCTTCTTCCTATCCCTTTCATTCCCAATCTTAAACAAAAGACACAATTTTCCTATAAACCTTCACTTTTGCCCTTTCACAGCCAATTTCTAGGAGAAAACGGCACATATAATGCTTCTAGATTACAAGTCAACTAGTGAGCAGGTTATGAGTCTTATAAAAATCAATTTAAAGCATCTCAACTATCATTAATTTATTGCAGTCAAAGAGATTTAAAAAAAGCCACTTTCACATTGTCTAGAGTTAAATAGATTCAGGAGTGAGCCTACTATATAGGCTAAGTGAAACCAGTAATCACAAAGGCATAGACATCACACTTAAAGCATTTTTCAAAGGCACAGAGTTAACTACAAAGGATTTGCAGCCTACTCTTCAAACCTTTAAACCAAACAAAGGTCTTGTTTTACACTTTCAGAGATTGAACATGCCAATTTTTATTTAGTTTTAGTCTTAACAAGAGGAAAGTGTAACTGTACATTAGTCTTGGAGGTAAAGCAACACTTAGATCAATATAATGAGTAGGGACAGTCTCAAACCAAACCATAAGTCACAGAAAATGCCGAGAAATAGCAGGATCTTAGGTTCAAATGCATTTTTAGGCCATTACTGGTTAGAACAAGATTCCAGACACATAATCAACCTTGACTTAGGCATATTTAGGAAAAGAATCTTTACACAGAGTTTTAAAAGTCTAAGTTACAATTAAACAATCTAAACAAGCATAACACTACATCATATAACCATTTAAACATTAGATATGCAAAGGACAAAATTTAAACAAGAATAAAAACCATTATACTTCAATAAAACAGTAAACAAACCCATAACAAAGTAATAATATAGCAAATAAAGGTAAAGAAACAAGAGAATACCTTTTTAGGGGGCAACCTAAAGATCAAAGTGGGGGATTGGAATCAAAACTTCAAACACCAACACTTAATACCTTAATGACAAGCCCTTTCTTCTTCCAAATTTATGTATTCTCCATACATAAAGTAGATAGTAATATATATTTTATGGTTTTTCAGTAAAAAGTATATCTAGTATATCAATGGTATGCTTGTATATATGTATTGTATTTTGTAGGCTAGAACACTTAGTTGTTTTTAACTTAGGAATTTTTCTGGAAAAAGAGAGAGGATCCCTTCCAGCAGCCCTATGGCCTGCTAAATATGGTAATCAAATAGGGTTTAGGGGTAAAAATGGGAGACAAAAAATTACCCGACCCAAATTCCCCCCTAATCTTCCCCATATTCAAAAAAAAAAAAATTGAAATTCCCCTAAAGGACCAGATTCTTCCCTCAGCATTGTACTACCTTATCCTATATTCAACAAAAATTAGATAATCCAATGGGTAGTACTAAAATTTACACACAAAAATATTCAATAAATCCCCAAATACTAGGATAGTACAGTGAGTTACACAAGCAGACAATTAGTACAATACAACGTTCACATAGTACATTAAAAGATAAAATCCCCCCAAAATTCCCTAACCGATTCGAATATATTAGGATTTCCCCCTTTAATTCTCTCCATTTGTGTGTCATGGTGCCAAGATAACAGCAGGCTCAAAGACCCCTGTCCATGCCCCCCATGACACGGAGAAAACAAGAGTAAATTCCCAAATTAGGATTTCGAATTGAACATGAAAACGTGATTAAAATTTAGAAATAAATCTGCCATTAGTATTAGGAAGACAAGGGGAGAAAAACCCCTCAAGAATTTGCTCAAAAGCAGCGATGAAATGGCCACGACGAAGATCGCAAAACCTCAATCCCTAAAACGCCATTGAAGGGGTTAGAGTTGGAGAGAAAAAAGCGGACGGGAAAAATGGGACCGAAGTTGCTCGTTTGCAACTTTGGTCCCTTATCAAATATATACCCCCCCCCCCCCTCTTTAAATTATTTAACAAGTTAAAAAAGCCCCCTTGAGTTTAAAACATGATTTAAAAGGCCCCTTGGACACAAGTTAAATAAAAATACACAATTTCAAGAAACTATGTATTGGCATAAAACTAACACGTAAGTTCGTATATAAAAAAATGAAGTTTATAACACATGGTTTTACAATACGAGCTTCGATATGAGCCCAATATTGATATAGTTCCGAGCAATATTTAAAAATGCGAAAAAATGCGGTCAAGAGTGCCGTAATTCATACACTGTTTAAATTAACAATTTTCCCGTGCTAGACGGAACGGAATGTGTATCTTCTTTTTAAATCAAATTTGTAAAGGTAAATACGTAATTTCTTGTAATTGTTAATTTTATAAAAATAATAATTAAACGTCAATTTTTGCATTTTTTTCGGGATTTTTTAATTTTTTAAGGGCATCCTTACTCCGTCTTGGATTCGGGAAATATGCAAATTAAAATATACGTTTTACGCGGTGAAAATTAGGTGCCAACACGTGCGATTTGAACCACGGCATCATATCTTACGTCAATGAGAATCATTCTTTCTGACTTGTTAATCTCCTTACTTTCCTATCATACTTTCTTTCCCATACCTGCCCCATAATGTACTTATTTCCAATCTGTTTCTGCTTTCTCCTGATACATTCTCGACCTATCAGTACATCTTAAACTTTGGCTCCTTCGCGCTAATACACTTCTTTCTTGGGAATTTTAGGAATGTCATAATTCATTTCAGGACTAAGTCTGCTCTTCCTCCCTTTTTAAGGATATTCTTATATACTAGTACCTTTGAATAGTAATCATAGTTGACAATCACCTAGTCGACCTTAACGATCCTCCCACTTCTCAGTTCTTTAAAATCTTTGAAATTCCTTTCGTCGCATGGTTTGACTTATTTCCCTTTCTGCTAGTTGAAGCCTGGTATTAGATCAAATGCTCATACATATCCGATCCAAAGTAGGTGCTTCCTTTATTGTCTTTCCACTTCTACCTTTTATGACTAGTAATTCCCTAGGCTAATGGATTAATGGGGACAACGAAATTCATTACGCCCCTTTATGGAGTGTCCTATTATACCTCGCTCCTTCAACCCTAGTCTTTTTACACAATCATCTTCTTAACACCTTTGAAATTCTTCTTGCTCTGGGTTCCCAATTTTAATTTTCATCTATATTATACCATTAAAGTTAATATTCCATATCCTTTCATTTGCTTTGCTCATTTGTCCCGTAACTTTCCTTAACTACTTGTCTATATCACAGTTATGCATCGTAGTTCTTCCAGTGTCCTACCGCTTCTTGTTCTTATCATAAAATCCTTACAAGGTACACTCTTTCCCTTCTTCTTTTGGTCGAGCCTTTATATTTCTTTCTTCCGCTAAGGCTAGTTCATATTTATAAATATTCCCTGGGTATCCTTATTTCCTTTATGGTCGAATCTCTATGCCCTTTACAGAGGTTCTTATCCCATGTCACTGATATATTGCCTCCCGGTCAGCTTTGTCAACTTATTATCCTCTCTCTTGCCCTTGGTAATTGTTTAGCTTCTGTCAACCAATCCATTAATGTACCTTTCTTACTTTCGTCCCCAAGGGTTTTGAGTTCTTTTACTCCTAAGTGCTATTCTCCACTTGCCATTTTATAAAATTGGCCCTGGAGTTCGTAGAATATACTTTCAGAAGTGCAGATCCATTCTATCTCTAAGTCATTGTTTTGGAAAGGCTTCTCCATTTCCAAGGTAATTGTGGCGTGCTATAATGACTATGCATTCACCTCTTCGGATGCCCCTCAAGAGTCAAAACCCCTTAGTATCTTTGCAAAACCTGCTTACTCTTTCCCCATTCACATCCCTATTCATTGTTAATGCCCTTCAGTCCCACTTGTCAGAATCTGATTTCGAACTCACTACACTCGTCTTTTGTTCCACACTATTATGCTCCGTTCTTTTCATGTACTTACTTTCGAGGTTCATCCGAATGGTTCTTTGCTGCTACCATCGTCCTGAATTTTTTTCTCTTGGAAGCTTGACTTGGCCCTTTTTAGCAACATACTTCCCTTGCTCACACTTCTCCTTTTCTCAGGGCATCCTAATCTTCTTAGTCTTATATATCACTTTCTGCTTTTCTCCGATGTCGTTGCATCAGGCTTATCCAACTTAACCTTCGGAGAAAATAGTGTCAACTTGCCCTGTAGCACTTGCCACTTGAACGTCAATACCCTGTTCAATCAAAACCTCTAACATATCGCAATGCCGATTATCGGGGCACACATACTGGTTAACGAAATCACACTTAGGATATCATGTATACCTTCACCTAACACCTTACATACAAAGTATCCCCAATACTACTTAAACTCATCCTAATTCTGTAGCTGTAATACGTTTTCTCTCTTTACCACACCGGTCCGCCTTATCTCTCGCAATCATTTAGAGTTTCCAACTGTGAATTTTACACGCTTCTAATTTCCCTCAAGCTATTCTAGTTCCTCATCCTTCACTTATGTCCGAATCTATAGGACTTCTTTGCACACTTCCCAGGGGGTCACCCGTCCTAGTACTACTCTCGCCCAAGCACGGTTAACTTCGACGTTCTGATGGGATCCGGTGCGTTAGTGCTGGCATGATCGCATCCATCCTGCTGTGTGGCCTTTATCACATGACCTAAAACAAGTTGAAGTTCTAACGGATCCCAATAAAATTCCTGTAATGCATCTCCCTCCGGATTGGAAAGGTCCCTTACTCTCCTGACCGAGCACATGCTGGTTTAGCTCTCCGAACCCCCAATAATAACCATTAATCAGCACCCACGACTATCTTTCATTCCTAATTTTAAGATTCCTAGTTGTGGTAAAAACATCTTAGTCGCAGTTATCTATAAGTACTTTGGTTATCGGTTCCTTTATAACTCCCATTTGTCAACTATTAATGATGTCCTGTAATAATTGTACACATATGAAAAAAATATTTCAATAAAAGACCCATATACCTGTAGCCGGCCTGTCCTGCTCTTAGTCTGGAGGCCTGTAAAGTGAAGTATCCTCCTCATTGTCCTCCCGCCATCTCTTTGGTCTAGCCCTTCTCATCTCTCCCATCTGAATCCTAGGGGTATGAATATACTGGCAACTCCTGATTTATCGAAGGCCAAGATAAAGGGCTAGAATAATCGGTAACACTCACAGGCGTAGCTGCCCTAACATAGTGCTCCACTATAGGAGAAGCTGGAGGGGTCAACTCTGGTACAGCCTCGGGAGCCTCCTCCACCAGCGTCTCATACGAACCCTCAGACGGGTCCGTCTCATACCTACCTTCTGATGGATCCTCCTCTATAGAAGTCACGAATTCTGGGGGATCGTCTCGATGTCCTCGGCCGGGTTTGTCTCTATAGAATAGCTAGGACTCCTCCCACTCAGTCCTGGGGCCTGGGGTCCCGAATCCACCCTGGGGGCCTTCCTGGGACCCCCACTATCTGAAGCCGATCTCTTCATCTCTCATCAGGCTGCACCTACCTACAGGAAAAGAGAATAAAAAGCGATCTTTCCTAGACTCTGGCTCTAACACATGATCTAAGATAGAAGGAAAGGTCAATGATTCCTAAATACCCCGCAGCTTCCTGTTTATAAGTGTGGCTACCTTTACACCCATAAATAGGACTGTACCGGACACGGTCTGTAGACAACCCTAGGACAAACTGCTCTGATACCACTTTTGTCACGACCCAAACCAATGGGCTGTGACGAGTGCCCTAACACTACTGACCAAGCACACCTAAACTTGTACTTGCCATATACAGAATAACCTGGTGGCCCATTTCTAACTTATATCTGAATGATAGCATCTGCTATAAAATTTATACAATAAATTCTTCCTCAACAACTCATAAACAGTCCACATGGATATATATATATATATATATATATATATATATATATATATAGACATGCGTGCAAAGGATGACAACGCAGTCTGACATGGCCACTACATGTACTGTACATAAAATGAGAGACCACAAAGCTACATAATGCTCCCACTATATACAACTGTCTACAGACCTCTATGGAATATAAACTGTAGAAAAGACAAGATAAGGACCTGTCATACCCACACATCGACATAGCAAAATAGCATACCAAAAAGGGCTGCAGCTTCGGACCAATGGAGTGCACTGACGCGGGCCGGGGGAGATCTCGGTCCGGATCGTCCGTCGGCTACCCGATCCTGCGGGCGCAGTGCGAGGGGTCCGCGAGAAAAGACGTCAGTACGAACAGTGTACTGAGTATGTAAGGCATGAATAACAACATGACAAGAAGTATGGAACATAACATGAGATAAAGAGGTAACCTGTACATTTGATTGCCTCATAAGATGGATATCATGCATGTTAAGCTTTCAAAAGAAAACATTTCTCATATACATATATCAAAATAGTGATGCGGAACGTGCAGCTCGATCCATAAATATTTTATATTGCTGCGGAACGTGCAACCCAATCCATATATATATCATATTGCTGCGGAACGTGCAACCCGATCCATACCCATATATCCCGCGTCTGGGCATCCAGCGTCCAGGACGATGACATAATATACCAACTGATTAGGTGGCTATGCGTATATAACGCCTCGCCCTTTTCCCACATCCCCTATATACATATGTGTGTGTGTGTGTGTGTGTGTGTGTGTGTGTGTGTATATATATATATATATATATATAGATATATATCATATACATATATAATATAAGCAACATACATGAGAGCCCAAATAAACGTTACCACTTTATCGGAGTGACATAAGGTTAGTAACCTCCGATTTATATTATGGAACAAACATCATCGCTTTACCTCTCCTTGAAGGAACAATGATTATGAGGTGAGTGATATACTCAAATTACACCTATTAATGGTGTAGCGCGGACATTGTCAAATATAGTAACCTAACAAGGTTGGGCTCGAATCCCACAGGGAATATGGTGTGAAAAGGTTACTAAAGTTGTAGAATGCTAAATTTAGGTCTGATGTCTTAATTCGATGATTTTGGTAAAAGTTGGGTTTTTTTATGATTAATCGCTAACTACTTGCTTTGGTGGTAATTTATGGTAAAAGAAACTATGGTTGTGTCCTCTTTAGATGAAGTGTATGATCATGGGTATTGCTCTTGATATATTTCTAACGGATTATGAATGCACTTAACCTCTATGTGAAGCTCTACCATTTTCTAATAAATAAAGATTATTTCTTTCTATGATTTTCCCAAATATAAGAAAGTGATATGAAGAACGGTTAATTATGCCAAGTAGATTCGTCTTATTCCTAAGTGAATCTATTAAACAAAGTTTAAAGCTTTGAGTTCTTGTTATTTATTCTTACCAACCCTAATTATTTTCCCGAATAAATCCAGGTTTATGGCTTTAATCAATGTTTGCAACCATTAATTATGAATGAAGAATGAAGAATAAATAAACCCTAACAATCCATTATGCATATATCAATCACAAACCCAATCACAAAACACGCATCGTTGGGTTCACAACCCTAGTAAGGGAATTTAGCTACTCATGGCAAAGAACAAGAAATAAGAAATTGAAGAATTCATAATTTCTTACTTAAGAAAAGAAGAATTGACAATACCTGAATTGATGTTTGAACCTTCAAAAACTAGAGAGTATTTAATGTTCTAAGACAAAAGTCAAATATAATAACTGATAACAATTAAAACCCTACAATGGACTATTTATAGGTTTCGAAACGTAAAATTACAGAATTTGCACTTAAGTCCCAGGTTCACGGACCGTATAAGACTTATACGGCCCGTACAACTTTTCACGGACTGTATAAGACTTATACGGCCTTCATCCATGTGTCTGCAGAGAACAATACGAATTGGCATTTCCACGGTTTGTATAACTTTTTACGGTTCGTACAATCCTGCCCGTGAAACTTCTTCCAACCTTCGTCACATCCACTTATACGGCCCGTACAATATTGTATGGTCCGTATAAGTGTTCGTGGTTCAGCATCTCTCCACTCCGACATTCTGTTGCTTTGCCAACTTTTGTATGACCACAGATACGGTCCGTACAACTTTCTACAAACCGTGAAAATCAAGCTTCAGTGCAACTTTTCTGTAACTTCTAATTCTTGAACCCGAACTTTCCGATTTGCCTAAAACATGACAAAAACACATCAAAACAACACATACTTGCCTAAAAACAAGTAAAACTTCTCGTAAAAGAGTATTAATTGTGCCACAATTTCCCGACACATCAACACCCCCAACTTAAAGTCTTGACTTGTAC
>NC_081345.1:66668014-66694174 GCF_029784015.1 Lycium ferocissimum
CGTAGCATAACCTACTTACAACTAAGACATGTCAAAAGAAGGAAAGGTTAGGCATTACATACCTCGTCCGCTTCCTAAGCTAATCCGAATTTAAGTCTCGGACTTTCCAAGATCTACAATAACGTCGTTAGACACCAAACATTAGTCATAAGCACTTAGGAATCCAATTCCAAGCTAGCACTTTATCTACAGAAATTTGGGCAGCATTTCCCCTGTAAATTCAACAACCCCGAGAATTCAACTCGGTCAAATCTTCAACAACAATACCAACAACCATACTAACAACATTAACAATTAATTCAAAACGCATTCTAGCGTCAATAACTCTTTCCTACATAATTCGACAACATTCCATTTACATTCAAACTAACCACATACAATCAAGCCAACACCAATGCACACACATTCCAATACTAATCCGAAACTATTCACGCAAGCCTCAAGAATACTTCAAACCATCCGCACAATATTCAAACAACCCAACCAACATGCTACTTCACCCGAAACCTTCCAATTCAATAAGAACAACAACAACACATTTCTTTCTTCCAAATTCCTAAACTACACCAACAACCCCCACATTGACAACATCATTCTCATAAATTCAAGAAATTATACTAAAATCACATTAACTTCTACAACAACCCACAAATGATTACAACTTCAATTTAAATCATTAAACCTTCATTTTTACTATAGAATCCACAACAACAACAATCCAAAATATTAAATAAAATTAGTTCATCACTCCAACACAACCAACACCTACACGACTTGAACATACCATATTTCATGAATTTCATCCATTTCTACATACTACAACATACACAAACCATCCACAACATATGAAAAAGAAGATCAATCCTTACCTTTTCCACTTTGTTCTTCAACTTGGCTAGGGTTGGCGCTTGCAAGAATGAATGGTTTGATTGCTCCAACAACTACTCCATGTTGATTAGGACCTTCCAATTAGTAGAAAAGCTAGAAGAAAATATTTTTTTGATCACTATTCATGGTCATCATTTTTTTGTGCCATGGCCGAATAGCCCCTTTTGATTTTTCTCCATATTTCTCTAAGTTTCTAGAGTTGAAAAGATGATGAATTTGTCATGCTTGCCATCTATTATATACATGTAGAATTCATCCATGTGTACCATGGCCCACACATGTCTTGGATGAATTTAATTTGGCCAAGCCATGGGTGGTACCCCGCTTATGTGCCACATGGCCAACTTGGCATTATTTCATGAAATAATAGTTTTTCATAATTCACTTTTAACCCCAAACTTTCCTTAATATTCCATACCAATAAAATCATAAGCAACTTGTGCCTTAAAACAAAGCCGAAGGTTAAAAGTCTCTACCTCATGTCCCGGAATAGTCTTGTCCTTAACTTATCGTAGTTAGCTCGGATTATCCCAATGTACAAAATACGGGATATAACATCATGAACTCGGACTAGGTGATAAATGTAGCCTTTAGCTATCATCTTCCTTGCCTTAAGGTAGGAAATAAACCTACCTCTAGGAGACGCTGTATTACCTTCCATTCTAGTACGGGTTCTCCTGAAAATTGGAATCGAACTAATTTCATTCGTCAATCGACACTGGCATAACATGAGGCCAACCAATCCATACCCCTAATCACATCAAAATCTAACATTTTCAGCTCAACTAGATCAATTTTAGTCTGACGATTACATACCACAATTATACAATTCTTGTATACTTGTCTAGCTACTACGGGATCACCAACCGGAGTAGATACCACAAAAGGTTTAATTGGCTCAGGTATCACCCTAATACGATCAGCAATATAAGAAGTGATATAAGACAATGTGGAACCCGGATCTATCAATGCATAAACCTCATGGGAGAATATAGATAGTATACCTGTAACCACATCCGGGGAGGACTCAAGATCCTAACATCCGGCTAGAGCATAAATATGAGGCTGGGTGCCGCCTGAACTAGATGCTCCACCCCTGCCCCTACCACAGCCTGCTGGAATCTGGAGAGTCTGCCCTATCGGGCACACCGTCAAAGACAAACCAGTACGCTGATCCTGTGGGTTGAACCTCAACTCTACCACTCAGCGATGGACAATCTCGCATCATATGCCTAACCTAACCACAGGCGTAGCAAGCATCTAAACCTCGGCGACACAGACCGGAATGTAATCTACGGTCCGGCTGGTCGCGGGCATCGGTGGTCTCCCGGCTGGCTAGGATCGCCTCAACAAACCCAAGCTCGAGCTTTGACCCTGTCTTGAATGAATGGAGCGGTCAAATCTCTTGCCTACAAACCGGGGAGGTGCACTAGTCACCGACTGGCCTAAGTACCTAGATATTGACTGCCTCGATCCCCCTCTATAGTCCCTACCGGCACCCATAGATCTGGCCCTCTTACTCTTCCCCTATCAATGTCGCGCTCATACCTTTGCGGATGTTGCTGCTCTTCTAAATTCTGGGCATGGGCCTGAATACAGGAAATATCCATCCCCTCTTGCAATGTGGCCATCAAACAATCTTTGAACAAATATGGCCCTAATCCACTCACAAACCTATGCACTTTATCTCCCATATCGGCCACCATGGTCGGAGCATATCTAGCCAATGAATTAAAGTAAAGGCTATACTCCCGGGCACTCATGTTCCCTTATTTCAGATTCAGAAACCTATCTGCAGGGGCCCTTCGAACCTCGGGTGGCAAATAATGACGAAGGAGAGCATTCACAAATTCTTGCCAAACTTAGGTGCATTTTCCTTCCTTGAGGATATCCAATTATTTTACCAAAGAACCGCCATATCCCAGAGTCTATAAGATGCCAACTCCACAGATTCAGTATCGGAGGCATCAATAATTTTCAACGTTCTCAACATCTCATTAATAAAACCTTGTGGGTCTTCATCCGGCTTTGACCCAAAATTTTTTAGAGGGTTTAAAATCATAAAATCCCGGGCTCGAGTACTAGTCACCCTATCACTTGAACCTGTACTCTACCGCTGTGCTTGAGCGGCAACTAACTGTGTCAGTAGCTGAATAGCTTCGATCATTTGTTGACCCAAAGCAGCCGGTGGAGGAACTGGAGGCATAGGAGCCGGAGCTGAAGCCCCTCTTGCTCTTCTAAATTAGGCGGAGTGTGAGAGGTATTAGATGGAGCCTCATTATGGGATTCGCCTTCCTCTACATTGGTTGGCGGCTCCCTTTCTATCCACCATTCTGTCGTAGTCTTGCCCTTCTAGGCGGCTGTAGCTTTTCTCTTTACCGACATCGCTGAAATCATAACACACCATTAGGGAGGAAAAAATCTTATAACATGGCTCTACCACACGATTTAGTAAGAAGAAGAATGGTCATTTTTTCTAAATGCCCCGCAGCCTCTTGTTTATAATTGTGGCGCTCTTCACACCCATAAACGAGACTTTGCTGGACACGGCTCGTAGACACACCCTAGGGCGGAACTGCTATGATACCACTTTTGTCACTACCCGGCAAGGGGGCCATGACGGGTACTCGGAGCTGACTACCGATCACCACTCATTAGACTATTCATCATACTCAACCTGAACATATATATATATATATATATATATAAACCCCAAAGCTATACATAGATATACCTAAGCCCATACGACTACAAAAATGATATACGAAAATGTACACTGACATCATCGTGGGACACAATATACCCACACGTGCGTATCTACGAGCCTCTACTAGAGTACTAGACATAAGGACGGGACAGGACCCCGTCGTGCCAAAATATGTACACAAAATAATGTATCAAAATGGCACCTCCGGATTAATGGAGTGCTCCTAACAATCTGCTGATCCGCTCCTATGAATACGCCCACCTCCCTGTCTACCTATGGGCATTAACACAGCGTCCAAAAAGAAAGGACGTCAGTACGAACATTGTACTGAGTATGTACGGCATAAACAACAATAATACATTGATCAAATAAGGAGACGTCAAGTAAGGAACAACCTGTAACTGACTGTCACTTAAGACTGATTAATGCATGCTAACTTACTTCATAAACATTGTCATATCATGTATGCATATATAAGCTGCCCGACCATATAGGCACGGTGTGATCATCATTAGCCCGCGTCCAGGCCTCCGGCGTCCGGGGTAAACACCTCATGCCGCCCACTAGTGGTGCTTCCCATGCCCTCTAGATATGGTGTATATGCCGCCCGCCTTAGCGGTGTCTGCCCGGCCATATAGGCGCGGTGTAATATCATCATCATAGACTTATCATAGAGCATGCATAAGAACTCAAAGACAACTATACTCTATCGGGGTGACATAAGGTCGTGAACCCCCAATTCCATTATGGAGTATTGATAAGCATTCTGCCTCACCTTGAAGGAACTAGCATTATAAGGTGAGTGTAACACAATGAACAACATCAAAGAATCATAATTAGGATCATTAGCTTGGTAGAAACATCATATCATGGGCTTTAGAATCTTTAGACTTAGACTCATCATTATCGTTATCATTGTCGTACTCGTAAAGCATCTCTTATCTTTTTCTCATGTGAAGCCCTTTATGAACATAGACTCATAATTTTCGAAATGTAAGAAGGTCAAGGGGAATAAGGAAAATCATGTCATAAGAATCATGCCTTAGGAAAGAAAGGACTAGCCTTACATACCTTTTCGTTTAGCTACTTTATCACTTGAACGTTCCTCCAATATTCACGTTTCTACCTTGAAGAGAGTTCGTACTAATATTAGATAATCGATAACATGAGCATGCTTGAACTAAAGCTAGAGAAAATTGGGCAAAGATCTCCTTTGTTTATACAACTTTCTCCATATCATATCTCAACTCCCAAACGTCAATAACAATATTCATAATATCATACTCAATAATATTCATCAACCATATATTATTCAATTCTCCCACTTCATTTCAAGGGCATCCATAACCATGGTCATAATACAACATTACATTCATCCTCATATAATATTTCTCCCATGTTCTTAATATCACTTATTACATAATTATAATCATAACACACCATGAATCATGATTCATATTAATCTATTACTCACAAATGTCACTATTCTCATATTTGTAACCCATCTTCTACCTCCTTTCATAAACCAAGTCTTTCAACCCCTCAATAGTCTAAATAACATGGGAGAATCATAAAACTTACCTTTGATTGGGTAGGAGCAAGTTTGGATGAAAATACTTCACTTGAGGAAAACCCTAGCTTCAATCCAAGGAGATTTCTTGTCATGCATGAACCCTAGTGAGCATCTTGCACTTGATTTCCTTGGCTTGATGAAGTTGATCCTTAATTTCTCTTGGATTCTTGTAGATGGAGTGTGGAGGGAGTTCTAGAGGTTTTACGGAGGTGTGGAGAGTATTGGAGAGAAAATGAGAAATGAGAGAAATAAACTTGGGTCCCTTATTTAAACTTAAAAATCTGTCCCGACCAAGTTATACGGGCACACATACGGTCCGTATAACTTATACGGTCCGTGTGTGTGACCGTATAATGGGTCTATAGAAGATCCCAATTCTGGGCAAGTTATATGGTCAGATATACGGGCCATATCTTTTATACGGTCCGTATAAAGGACCGTACAATCTACAACTTCCCGAAACTTATTCTCGTCGACCCGTTTGATCTCCAATCCTTATGGAACCTTCTTAATACTTGTTTAACACTTTATGGACAATCTAAAGGGTGTTATAACTCTTCTTTAAGACATCATTAAGTCAACATTAACTCGGTGCTTTGCAAATCCCTTCCGAAACACAACGTATACCTCGCCTTTCTTCACGAACTTTCTTCCCTTGCCTCAAATGTCTTTTAAATCTCAATTAGAACCATTATATGCCGCTTCTTACTTACAGAAACATCGTATACTTCTTACCCTACGTTGGTCTATTCAGCACGTACAATGACATGAAGTTTTTTCAAGGTGAGGAACTTGGTCGGATGAAACCTTTATCCAACAAGTCCTTTAGCTGATCCTTTAATTCCCTTAGCTCCGCTGGAGCCATACGGTAAGGTGGAATAGAAACAGGTTAGGTGTTAGGAATAACATCAATCCCAAAATCAATAACTCTATCAGGAGGAATACCAGGAAGATCTTCAGGAAACACTCTGGGATGATCACTAACTATGGGAACAGATGCAAATTCGGGTACTACAACTTTCGTATCATTAACAGCAACCAACTGGTAAATGCACCCCTTAGTAATCATCTTATGAGCCTTAAGATAGGAAATAAATCTACCTCTTGGCTTAGCAATTTCAGCGTCCCATAAAATAACAGGCTCGTCGGGAAAGGCAAAACGAACTAACTTATGGTGACAATCCACATTAGCATAACACGCGAACAACCAATCCATCCCCTTAATTACAACAAAATCCACCATCTCAAGTTCATACAAATCAGCCCCGGTCTCACGACCTTTAATCACAACAACACAATTTCTATACACTCTAGAAGCAATAACAGGAACACCAGATGGCGTATCAATAGCAAAGGGTTCCAACAAAGGTTCGAGTTTCATTCACATATCAATAGCAAAATAAGGAGTCGCATAGGATAAATTTGAACCCGATCAATCAATGAGTAAGCATCATTAGAATAGATAGTAAGGATACCTATAACCACAGCGTCAGAAGCCTCGGCTGCCTCCCTACGTGTCAGCCCATAAAGCCGAGCTGTCCCTCCACCAGAAGTGTTAGTGTCACGACCCAACTAGGGGCCATGACGGGTACTCGGGACTAACCATCGAGCACCGCTCATACCATTACCTATCGTACTCAGCAAGCGTTTATTCAGTAATCTTATACTCAAATCATAGAAAAACCATATTTTTTTTCAATTTGCACATAATTACCTTTATATACATAAGCCCTTCGGCTATCAAAATAATATACATACAATAAGGACATCGTGAGATCATACTACCCACACATACGTATCTACGAGCCTCTACTAGAGTACTAGACATATGGACGGGACAGGACCCCGTCGTGCCCAAAACATATATGTACACAAAATAATCAATCAATGGCACCTCCGGAACAATGGAGTGCCCTCAAAGTCTGCTAGAAGCTCCTATGAATCTGGGTCGTCTCCCTGTCTACCTGTGGGCATGAACACAGCATCCAAAGAAAACGGACATCAGTACGAGCAATGTACTGTGTATGTAAGGCGTGGATAATAACATGATAAGAGCATGAGAAATAGCATAAGATAAAAGAACCGTTCATTTCTCATAATACTTTTTAAACATTCATCATACGTACTTACCCCTTTATTCTCCTAGAGATACACTTGTTACATCCATCCGCTTATATATACAATAACTTACAATGCAGTACATCCACGTACTTGGCCATATAGGCTCAGTATCACCCGTACTCGGCCCTCCCGGGACTCGATGGCATCCGTACTCGGCCCTTCCCGGACTCGATGTTATCCATGCTCAGCCCTTCCGGGACTCGATGCTATTCGTACTCGACCTTTACGGGACTCGATGCTATCCGTACTCGGCCCTTTCGGGACTCGATGCTATCCGTACTCGGCCCTTTCGGGACCTGATGCTATGCATACATACACACATATACATAAAAATACACAAATGAAATTAACATCATCCTTAGCATTTCCATGCATCTATCATTAAAGCATACATTAGAACATTGAAGGCAATTATGGCGATGTCGGGGTGACATGAGGTCGTTGACCCCCGATTACATTATGGAGTAATCATAATCATCACATCTCACCTTGAGAGGAATAACATTTTAAGGTGAGTGTACATAAGAAAAAGCATCAATGGAACACACTTAGGATCATTAACTTCATGGGCATCATATCTTACTTTAGGATTCTTTAGACTTAAACTCATCATCATCATCCATTATCATACTCGTGTCTTACCTCTTTTCTTTATCTTATACATATGCAAATCTCTTATAGTCATAGACTCATCGTCATCATTATCGTGCTCATACTATATCTTTTATCTTTATCTCATATGGCTATTCTTGAACATAGACTCTTAGTTTCCGAAATGTAGGAAAGTTCATGGAGAAGGAGGGAAAATCATGCCATAAGATTCATGCCTTAGAAAGAAAGGACTAGCCTCACATACCTCTTTCATTTCGCTATTGTATCGTTTCCTCCGATGCCTGCGTTTCTACCTTCAAGAGAATTCGCATTAACATTAGCTAATCAATTATAAGAACGTGCTTACTAAAGCTAGAAAAAATTGGGCAGCAATTCCTTTGTTTATACAACTTTGCTCGTATTACATATCAACTCCCAAACATCCATAACAATATTCACAACATTATAGGCAATAATCATCATTAATCTACATTATCCACATTTCTCAATTTCACTTCAATTTCTCCATAATCATGGTCATAGTTCACTATTGCGTTTTCTCACAAACAATACTTACCCCATGTTCTAAATGTCATTCATAACATACTTACAACCGCAACATATCAATATTCATGACTCATTCCAAAATACTACTCAATATGTCACTATTCTTACATTCATGACCCATTTCCTATTTCCTTCTACAATCCAAGTGTTTCAGCTTTTCAATACCTCATACAACATGAAAAAACCATAAAAATCACCTTAGATAATGGAAGAATAAGCCTTGAGTGGAAATACTCTTCTTGCACCAAAACCCTAGTTCACTCCCATTGAAATTTCTTGGCTTGGATGAACTCTAGTGAGCTTCTTACACTTAACTCTCTTGGTTTGATGAAGTTGATCTTGAATCCCTCTTGAGTTCTTATGGAAGAAGTGTGTAGAACCCTTTAGAAGCCTTGGGAGAGATAAAGAAGTGTAGGAATGAAATTAGTGAAGTGAGATCACATTAATATAATTGAACTTAACTCAGCCCGTCGGGACTTCCATGGACACTTATACGGTCCGTAGAACATTGCAAGGCCCGTATAAGTGGTTGTGGTTCACCACCAGCCAAACATCATCTCTGTTGGGTGTTATACGGACCCTTATATGGACCGTATAATGTTTTTACGGACCCTTATACGGACCGTATAACGTTATACGGACCGTATAAGTCGGTCGTATAACCCCATTTCCCTGAAATGATCTCCGTCGTTCGTTTGATCTCCAATCCTTATGGAACCTTCTTGACAGTTGTTTAACACCTCGTTAACAATATAAGGGACATTACAACTCTTTTCCCAGACATCATTAAATCATTGCTAACCTATCACTCGTAAATCCTTTCCGATTCGTAACGTATACCTCGCCTTTCTAAGCAAACTTTCTTCTCTCACTTCCAATGCCTTTGAAATCTCAATTAGGATCATCAAGTGCTATTTCTTACTTATTGAAATATCGTATACTTCATGCCCTTCGGTAGTCTATTCACTGTACATGAAAGGAATTTTTTTTTCGAGGTGTAACATTCTTCCCCCCTTTTGGAACATTCGTCCTCGAATGTTAAGCACTCGGGAATTCTACGAAAATTTCGCCAGAGTTTCCCCTGTAATATAGCACTACCAGCCTGTCACAACAGCCCACAATAACGTTGCCTCACAGGGCCACAACACAATAGTAATATAAGTTGGCCCCACACGACCCATATACATAAAAGAAAACATACATACCTCATAATCTTGGTGTTTCGTCTTGGATCTCTTAAATTTGGCCGAAATAAGTGCGGATACTTGGATTCATATTTTTTTCTCGGTTGTTATTTCACCATAAGACCTTAACTGAGGCCACATCTTTATTTCAAAGCCTCCGTAATTGCCTATCTTATATGGCAATAGGTACCTCTTCATAAGTCAACTTTTCTATCACTTGAACATCATTTACTGGCACGATCCTAGTAAGATCTCCAACCTATTTACGAAGCATCGAGACATGAAAAGCTGGGTGAACTGACTCAAAATTAGGAGGTATATCTAATTCATAAGCCACTTTGCCTACTTTACACACAATCTCATAAGGCCTAATGTATCAAGGACTACGCTTCCCCTTTTGGCCAAATTTCACAATGCCCTTCATTGGCGACACTTTTAAGAATACCCAATCTTTCACTTGAAATACTAAGTCTCGTCGATCCTTTTTCTTGCCCAATAATGATATTAAGTATTACATGGTTTGCAAATCTATCCCACTTTCTTTCTTCCATGTGACCATGATAATGGTATTGATTTGCATCTGTAGAGTCTAGATAAACTCAATCCGAGATGTCTTGTCGTAGGTGTCCCTCGTTGACTCATTCCAGACTTCATAATTTTCAAGAATTTCATAACGCTTTGGTAAGCTGTTGGAAATTCACTATAACCACAATGATACAAAATGAAAATTGCAAGGCATGATATTCTTCTGGTGAAACCCCCTTTATTCAATGATCCTACCGAATTCGTAAGTAATCTAACCCACCTCAGGGCTACCGTAGGAAACATATAACATATACTTATATCACATCCAGAGTGATCGTCCTATTTGTCCTTAATGATAATTCTGGCTCAACATTTCGACGTAATTTACCATATATTCTCCCTCAACCGACCCGGAGTACCACCAACACACTATTCTTGTCTACCCCCTACTTCTCTTTCTATGTATCCCATTAGTTTCATTCTCGATATGTAAATACATACAGGTTACATAACCATTCTTGTGTGATTCGTGTACGAACATCTAACCTTATCCGTAAAGCTTCCCTTTCTTTGGTCCGTTCTATTTTCCGTATCTCACACATACCAAAACTCTTTTGTCTATATGATGTAACTTATCTCGTCATGCTCTTTTCTCTCCTTTATTAGTCCCCTGATTATCACATCTTATATTCTATTATAGAAAACTTTATGTCTCTTCTTATTTGTCACTTATAACTCGCAATATCATTAACAAGCGACTCTACTCTCAATTCCCTCGCCTCTATTCCAGTATAACATTGCTATCCTTTACAATATTCCTCAAGTTATTTGCTCCCAATGTTATGTTGTTCAAGGTTTTCACGAATAATTTTCAGTACAGTCTCAGATACCCGCTCGATTCTTGTTCACTTATTTACTAGTTATTAAACTCATTTCTGCATAACTTTCACTTTTTGTTTTAAAGTCTATATCTGTCACGTCTTGGGATCCATCGTTTCAATCTCTACATCTGTATTTTCCTTACTCGCTTCCCCGTTTAAGGGTTTTACTTATACCATTCTTCAATCCGTTACCTTACTTTCAATCTTGAATTCATATATCCCATTCCTCGATTCTCTTATTATACTGCATCATATTCATGTCATCTCCCATAATTTATAGCTACGGCAATTCATGTGTGAAGTCTTAACACGCTCATCTCGCAGTTTTGTAATCAAGTAATACAACCAACATAGCACTCCAAACAAGGATGTATCTTACTTCGCTCAACCGTTAATTATGAGTCAATGTCTACATCCGCCCCAATCAATAGCTTCTGTCTCATAGGGGTACTCAAATAGTAGTCTACCTAGCTATCTGTATCATCCATGTAATGTCACGTATCCCATTCTTCAATACCCAGAGTTCACTCATAGCATCATCTTTCCCTTTTTTTCCTATCTCAAGTTATTCCTCTCTTTCCTATAATCGACTTATAGCAACCGTAAATGCATTTTCCCTTAAACCCGCCATTTTTTTTTTGTTTTCAAGGATCTAAGTCTCATGCACCACTAACACCCCTTATTGCCTCATACTCTTTTACTCTTGTGTTGCACTCAACATTGATTCCGAAACCAATCATAATCACGTCGTACTTGTCGTTGCTGATAGCCTTATTTTATCGCTTTATCATCATATGGTAAAATCGTAATTCATGGCCACATTTTTCTCTCCAACTTATTCTTTTATATACTTTACTCGTTCTGTCTTAGTGGAGGATATTCGTAGGAGATGCATCTTCCTTTTCTCATAATACGACCATTTCTTAAGCACGCGTACTTCGTATATTTCCTCTTCCTTCTATACCCTCCGTTCTCAATCACTCATTGCTGGCCTTCTCTTCTTTTCATGACAATTCTGTCTACGGTTCCCGCAATTTCTTTTAGATTCTTGGGAAATTTCGGCAAGGTTTCTCTTGTAAACATAATAATCCCAAACCTGCACATAGCCCAAAAAAAAAAAAAAACACGTCCCATGCCTTAATAGGACATATATCGGGACACACATAATGCGCAACTCAGCAACACAAGATCACTTACCATTAAAGGATATAAATAATAGAGCTTGTCTCATAAGTTGTGCCTGCACACTCGGTCTAGAATTCCAATATATATACATACACATATTATTATATATTTTTTTTTCACACACTGCCAATCAACTTACTTGTAAATCACGATTCTGGCTATCACTAGGTCACTAACAAATATAGTCATCTCAATTTGTTGGGTTGGCTCAGATTTTTCGCCTCAACACTATCATCACATCGGGAGTAATATATGACAGCGTAGTACCCGAATCAATCGGCACATACATATCATAAGAGATTACTGAAAATATACCTGGGACAATATCAGAGGGATACTCAAGATCTCGTCGCCCGCCCAATGCATAGGTATGGCGCTGGGACCCACTCAGACTGGGCATTTCTCTTTGATATCTATCACAACCTGCTGCTATCTGCAGCCTTCGCCTAGGAGGGCGTACTGATGACGAAGTGCCAGCTACCACTCCCATAGACCGAACCCTATCTTTACCACGTAGAGATGGACAATCGCGCTAAAATGGCACCGGCGAGCACAGGCATAACAAACATCCAAACCCAAGTGGCACGGTCCGTAAATGTAACTTTCTGCATTGACTACATCGCGGTACAGGTAATCTCATCTGGTTTGAATCACCCCTATTCCAAGAATTGGGAACTCTAAGACTCTGGGGCAGCCTAGAATTAGTAGATCCATCAAACACGGGTCCAGGAAACTGTGGAGGAGCGCTAGTTGTTGAACGAACCGAGTGCCTGGAGAATTGTTGTCTCAGAGCGCCCCTAAACTCATGATCAAACCCTGGAGAATTAACTCTCTTTCTCCGACCCCTGTTACCGTGGCCCACATCCTACCGCTGAGCTTGAGCGGCTACTAACTGAGTCAGTAAAAGAATGGCCTGTCTCATCTCTTGTCCCGAGGCATCTGGAGGAGGGACTGGGGGTGCGGGAGCTAAAGTTAAGGCTCCTCTCTGATCCTCTAAAGTGGGCGAGGTACGGGAAAATCGAGATAGGGACTTATTTCGGGGTTCACTCTCCTCCATATCCGTAGATGGCCCCCGTTCAAGCCCTTCTGCAATCACTGTCTTGCCCTTCTGGGCTGCAGTAGCTTTTCCTTTCACCAACCTTGCTTAAATCATAAACGCACCATTAGGGAGGGAAAAATCTTATAACATGGCTCTATAGCACGATCTAGTAAGAATAAGAATGGTCATTTTTCCTAAATGACATGTAGCCTCCTATTTATTAGTGTGGCGCGCAACACACAATAAACAAGACTCAACTACACACGGCTCATAGACACTTCCTAGGACTGAACTGGTCTGATACCACTTTTGTCACGACCCAACTAGGGGCCATGACGGGTACCAGGACTAACCACCGAGCACCGCTTATACCATTACCTATCATACTCAGCAAGCGTTTATTCAGTAATCTTATACTCAAATCATAGGAAAACCATATTTGTTTTTCAATTTGCACATAATTACCTTTATATACATAAGCCCTTCGGCTATCAAAATAATATACATACAATAAGGACATCGTGAGACCATACTACCCACACATACGTATGTATAAGCCTCTACTAGAGTACTAGACATATGGACGGGACAGGACCCCATCGTGCCCAAAACATATATGTACACAAAATAATCAATCAATGGCACCTCCGGAACAATGGAGTGCCCTCAAAGTCTGCTAAAAGGTCCTATGAATCTGGGTCGTCTCCCTGTCTACCTGTGGGCATGAACACAGCGTCCAAAGAAAACGGACGTCAGTACGAGCAATGTACTGTGTATGTAAGGCGTGGATAATAACATGATAAGAGCATGAGGAATAGCATAAGATAAAAGAACCGTTCATTTCTCATAATACTTTTTAAACATTTGTCATACGTACTTACCCCTTTATTCTCCAAGAGATACATTTGTTACATCCATCCGCTTACATATACAATAACTTACAATGCAGTACATCCACGTACCCGTACCATATATGCTCAGTATCACCCGTACTCGGCCCTCTCGGGACTCGATGGTATCCGTACTCGACCCTTCCGAGACTTGATGCTATCCGTGCTCGGCCCTTCCGGGACTCGATGCTATCCGTACTCGGCCCTTCCGGGACTCGATGCTATCCGTACTCGGCCCTTTCGGGACTCGATGCTATCCGTACTCGGCCCTTTCGGGACAAATAAAAATACACAAATGAAATCAACATCATCCTTGGCATTTCCATACATCTATCATTAAAGCATACATTAGAACATTGAAGGCAATTATGGCGATGTCGGGGTGACATGAGGTCGTGGAACCCCGATTACATTATGGGAGTAATCATAATCATCATATATCACCTTGAGAGGAATAACGTTTTAAGGTGAGTGTAAACAAGAAAAAGCATCAATGGAACCACACTTAGAATCATTAACTTCATGGGCATCATATCTTACTTTAGGATTCTTTAGACTTAAACTCATCATCATCATCCATTATCATACTCGTGTCTTACCTCTTTTCTTTATCTTATACATATGCAGCTCCTTATAGTCATAGACTCATCGTCATCATTATCGTGCCCATACTATATCTCTTATCTTTATCTCATATGGCTATTCTTGAACATAGACTCTTAGTTTCCGAAATGTAGGAAAATTCATGGAGAAGGAGGGAAAATCATACCATAAGATTCATGCCTTAGAAAGAAAGGACTAGCCTCACATACCTCTTTTGTTTCGCTATTGTATCGTTTCCTTCGATGCTTGCGTTTCTACCTTCCAGAGAATTCGCATTAGCATTAGCTAATCAATTATAAGAACGTGCTTACTAAAGCTAGAGAAAATTGGGCAGCATTTCCTTTATTTATACAACTTTCCTTGTATTACATATCAACTCCCAAACATCCATAACAACATTCACAATATTGTAGGCAACAATCATCATTCATCTACATTATCCACATTTCTCAATTTCACTTCAATTTCTCCATAATCATGGTCATAGTTCACTATTGCGTTTTCTCACATACAATACTTACCCCATGTTCTAAATGTCATTCATAACATACTTACAACCGCAACATATCAATATTCATGACTCATTCCAAACTACTACTCAATATGTCACTATTCTTACATTCATGATCCATTTCCTATTTCCTTCTACAATCCAAGTGTTTCAGCTTTTCAATACCTCAAACAACATGGAAATACCATAAAACTCACCTTAGTTAATGGAAGAATAAGCCTTGAGTGGAAATACTCTTCCTGCACCAAAACCCTAGTTCACTCCCATTGAAATTTCTTGGCTTGGATGAACTCTAGTGAGCTTCTTATACTTAACTCTCTTGGTTTGATGAAGTTGATCTTGAATCTCTCTTGAGTTCTTATGGAAGAAGTGTGTGGAACCCTCTAGAAGCCTTGAGAGAGATGAAGAAGTGTGGGAAATAAAATTAGTGAAGTGGGATCACATTAATATAATTGAACTTAACTCAGCCCTTCGGGACTTCCACAGACACTTATACGGTCCGTAGAACATTGCACGGCCCATATAAGTGGTCGTTGTTCACCACCAGGAAAACATCATCTCTGCTGGGTGTTATACGGACCCTTATATGGACCGTATAATGTTATACGGACCGTATAAGTCGGTCGTATAACCCCATTTCCCGAAAATGATCTCCGTCATTCGTTTGATCTCCAATCCTTATGGAACCTTCTTGACACTTGTTTAACACCTCGTTAACAATATAAGGGACATTACAACTCTTTTCCCAGACATCATTAAATCATCGCTAACCTATCACTCATAAATCCTTTCCGATTCGTAACGTATACCTCGCCTTTCTAAGCAAACTTTCTTCTCTTACTTCAAATGCCTTTGAAATCTCAATTAGGATCATCAAGTGCTATATCTTACTTATCGAAACATCGTATACTATTCTATTCACTGTATATGAACGCAAATTTTTTTTTGAGGTGCAACGGTTAGCAACTTCCTTTCCTTTGCCATTCTTACAAGCATTCTGATTATTATTGTTAGCATTACCAGCAGGCGGATTTTTAGCAGATGCAGGAAGTGGCGAATCATTCCTTTTGTTAGACATAGCAGCCATCTCGCGTAGCCACTTTCTACACTCCCGCTTACGCTGACCCCTAATACCACAATGATGACAGATGCGATCTTTCGATGTAGCAGACCGACTACTACCTTGGAGAACCTGCTTGCGTTATTATTCTTTTGACCTTGCCTACCAGAAGGCATACTAGCGTTCGAATATGCGCCAGATTGAGAAGGTGCAGAATACCCTTTACTTTGCCCTCCCTTGTAATTATTACCACTGAAACCACCCGCCAATCGGGCCTTCTTATTCTAGTCTCGATCCACCCTCTCCTCATTTTTCCAACTCTCTTGTTGTTCAGCAAACCTAACAGAGATGATAAAGCGCAAGTAGGAGACATCGCAACTGCAACACATGCAGACTTGATATCGAGTGCGCAACATCCTCTCAGACTCCCACATCTCAAACCATGCGTGCGTAACATCCTTCAACTGATAAGAAGCAAGCCTCACAGCTTCAGAATCACGGGCATCCATTGCCCTCAATGCCTTGAAAGTCTCATCTAGAAAGTGCTGGGGGTCAGCAACCTCTCGTGACCCAAATAACTCAGGTGACTTTAAGTCTAGGAATTGCTTCAGCCTGCCTCTATCATGAGGTTCCACTCCTTCACGTTGTTGCTGAGCCACAACCAATGCAGTCAACATTTGAATAGCAGTTTGCATTGTACCAATCTCAGGCACACCCGCAATAGGAACAACAGGAGCAGGTGGTGCTTGAGGTGGTGCATGATTTCCAATATTATTTTCGTACTAGCATTCGCATCCCTGAGATTTCAGTTAGCTCTCACGGGTTGTCCTCGCTTACCATTTTTGGATGGCGTCAGAGCTATTTCTGCAAGGCACGGATTAATGAGCGAATTAGAACGATCCTTAAAGAACTTCAAGCTCTATAGCACAATCTAGAATCAAGAAGAGTAGGAAACACCTACAAATGTCCTTGGAGTTTCTCGGTCATAAAGGTGATCAGGCTGCATAAGGAAAACTCCACTAGACACAGCTCCACAGACACCGACACTAATCTTAGGATGAATTTAAACCTAGGCTCTGATACCAAGCTTGTCATGCCCCGAAACCCACCCTAGACGTGACCGGCATCCGATGTCATGAACAACATCGGAAGAACCTAAAATATGCAATAATAACACTTGAACCCGCCAGGTTCAATATTCACCTCCAACAGTTTATTAAATAAATTCCAACGAAAGCATGATATGTGAATTAAATCAGCGGAAGTCTTTAATAACATAAACCTTAATCAAGCATGTCACATGCCCAAGAGTTAAACAAAACTCAACATCTACCCACAAGAATGTATACTATAGAGCTTCTAAGATGAAGAGTAATTATCAGACACATCGGGACGCAGCCCGCTAAAACTAGAATAATAAATGAATATGCTAAGGAGTGTCCCACGAATGAACATGTGGGCTCACCAAATCAGCAGCAACAGCATGTCCTTCTTAAGTGCCTGAAGTATCAAGAACCTGCACTTCTCTGTTTCCTAACATACCATCAAGAACAACAATGGTATGCCTGAGCTCTTCGCATTCAGTGAGTTCCTCGGGAACAACAAGTAATATGAAAATCAACTACAATGATGCTTAAAGAAATCAGTTCTGAAAACCATGTGAAATCAATGTAAAAGCAGTTATTCAACCTGTGTATCTCAATAAGAATTGTCAAAACTGATTATAAAGCCTCTTGTTAAGTTACAACTTTCAAATATGCATTTCAGTTTGATCATGATTGTCAACAATGTAGCCCAAGAAATGGTAAGGAATAACACGCTTTCCAATACAGGCCCATGAATCAATAACATCGAAGGGATGACCGTAGAGTTTACCTAATCGCAGTGCGCCACACCAGAATATGTGATTCCCGATGGCTATCCTTCCTCCCGAATAGTTAGGCATTAACCGCACTCCGGGTGGCTAACCCGGCAGTGGCCACTCTTCATCCCGAATGGCTAGGCATTACTACACTAGCAGCCATAGTGACTACCCTTCCTCCCGAGTAGCTAGGCCAAACACAACAATAAAATTCATAGCATAGAAGCCGATTCATAATTTGTCTCAAGGTAGTCACATCATCAATTTGCATTAAAGCTCATTATGCCATATCGTAAAGATAAATCATTTCAACGAATGTCTTGAAAATGTTTACACTTCTTTAACCAAGATTTCAATATGAAAATATTATTATCAATCCTTGGCCATCATTATTGATCATCTCTTATAGATGAAAAACGTGTATAAACTTGTATGTGTACTTAGAGCATGATAAAAACTAGGTTTAGTGTGGGCTCGTCCCCTTATGCAATTATCCTTAATTAAAGCAAGATGTAAAGTTTCAATTCATGAAAAGTTCACCTTTTTATTCAATAAAGAGCTTTTTAAAAGAGGCATTCATCCAAAACCAGTAAAAGAGGAATATAAGTAGGCATCCTTGACATTACAGGGGATTTGGATGTGAAACGAATCGAATCGAAAGCAGCTTCGGCAAAGCCAGTAACCGTTGAAACCGAACAAGATCGATGGCCACGTCGACAAGCCATCGATACGTCGACGAGCCGTCGACTGGTGCCGTCGACAGAGTTCAGAACTCAGACATTTCAGGTGGCGATTCGACGGCCACGTCGACAGACCGTCGACACGTCGACGACCGCGACCGCGTCAAACCCGCGGACCTGGAAGTTTCCAGCCGTCTATAAATATAAGAGCCCACATTTTATTTCATTATTTTCCACAAAAAAAAAATAGATTCTATATCTCTCTAGAACCCTCCATCTATTTTCACAACAATCTATACCAAAAAGCCAAGAATTAAGAGATTTATATACTAGGAAGCCTATTAGGGTTTGTGAAGGGTAAGAATTTCTTTTGCATGCAAGTGAAAGATTTCATTCTAATGGAGTGGAGTAACTCAAGGCTTAGTTCCAAGTGATTAAGGTAAGTTTTATGATTCTTCCATGTTATTTAAACTATTGAAGGGTTAAAAGACTTGAATTATAGAGAAAAAGGGAACATGAGGTGCAAGTATGAAAATAAAGATATTTTTAAATCATGACTTCACTTGAATCATAGTTCTTGATATGTAATGAGTGTAATCTTGCTATGAATGGTGGTAAAGATGTTGTAGAGGCATTGTATGAGGATGGACACGGATGGTGCCATAGCTAGGGTTATAAAGGAGTGATAGGGAATGTTGGGATTGATAATGTCTAGCTTGATGAAATTGTGGATTAAGATATGGTGGTTGTTGTTGTGATATTAGCAATTATTATTATCATCATCATTATTATTATTATGTGGAGGAAGTTATCGAAATAAAGGAAGATGTTAATCGATTTTCGTTAGCTTTAGTTAAGCATAAGTATGTCTTCGAATATCTAATTTTGGTACGAATTTCCTTGAAGGTAGAAATGTGAGCATTGGAGAGAAGCATCCAAGTGATAGAGTTAACGAATCATTAAGGTATGAAAGGCTAGTCCCTTCCTTCTAAGGCATGATTCTCATGAAATGAATTCCCTTTTTCTTTCCATGACTTTCTTACATTCCGGGGAATATGAGTCAACATCATATAGAGATTCCAAAGCCTATGGTATGACATTAATTATTATTGATAGACCCACTTTATGATACTAGTTCCTTCAAGGTGAGGTAAGATGATTATGATTTCCCTATAATAGAATCGGGGGTTCTTGACCTGATTTCCCCAGAAGAGAATTGGGACTCTAAGGTATGTTTTATGATGAGTTTATGTAATGTATGCGATGGTAGGATTCTACCGCACCTAGATGGCCGAACATGTCACCGCTAATGTGGGCTGCATATGATTCTACCGCGCCTAGATGGCCGGACATGTCACCGCTAATGCGAGCTGCTTGTGATTTTACTGTGCTTAGAGGGCCGGACATGACACCACTAGTGGACGGCGTATGATGGTACCCGGACGCGGGTAATGAGGATTATATACGTGATAGCTTGATGTATGTGATATGTTTAAAATGCATTTACTCTTAAAGGCTAAGCAGGTTATGATTTCACCTTATGTTTCAGGATTTCTTTATTATACTCATTTTATTTAAGCCTTACATACTCAGTACAATGCTCGTACTGACGTTCTTTTCTTTGAACGCTGTGTTCATGCTCACAGGTAAACAGGGAGGTGATCCAGACTCATAGGAGCTATTAGTAGACTTGAGAGCACTCCATTGTTCCGGAGGTGCCAGTGCTTATGATTTTGTGCATATATATATTTTGGGCACGACAGGGTCCTATCTCGTCCATATTTCTAGTACTCTAGTAGAGGCTCGTAGATACGCATGCGTGGGTAATATGGTCTCACGATTTTTCCCATATGTATATATGTATTATTATTTTGATAGCCAGAGGGCTTATGTATATAAAAGTAATTATGTTTCAAATGAAAATGGTTTCCCTATGATTATAAGAAGGTTATTAACGAATGATCATGGAATAAGTATGATTACTAGTTCTATGAGTGGTGCACGGTGGTTAGCCCCAGGCACCCGTCATGGCCCTTAGTCGGGTCGTGACATTGGCGTCCAGCCAAAGCATAAATACGGTGCTGAGGACCGCTAGAACTGGGGACTCTCCCTCTGCCTCTACCACGGCCGACTGGCGTATGTGAACCTAGCCCCATAGGGCGTATAGATGATGAAGATCCAGCTACCGACCCTAAAGGCTGGGTCCTACCTCTACCACCAACTGAGGGGCAATCACGCATAATATGGCCTGGCCGACCACACGAATAGCAAACCTCTGAACCTAATCGGCACTGGACCCAATGTAGCTTCCCACATTGGGAACATCGTGGTACGGGTGGCCTCGCCTGACCCGAACCGCCCCTGAACTGAGATCCCGAAAAGCTCTGACTCGGCCTGGAATGAGTAGATCTATCAAATCTCTAGCTTGTAAACCGTGGTTGCGCACTAGTCATAGAATAGCCTGAATGCCTAGAAAACTGCTGTTTATGCCCGCCTCTAAACTCACTCATCGGACCCGAAGATCTAGCCCTCTTGTTATACCCTCTATCATGCTCACGCTCACTTCTTTGTTGTTGTTGGCTTTCTTCTAAATTCTGCGCATGGACTTGAATGCGTGAAATATCCATATTGTCCTGAAGGGATGCAGTCAAGCACCTATCCATCAAATGTGGCCCTAGGCCTCTCACAAATTGATGCACTCGGTCACCCATATCTGCTACCATGGCTGAAGCATACCTAGCTAAAGAATTGAAGAGGAGACTATACTCTAAAGCACTCATACTCCTTTGCCTCAAATTCAAGAACTTATCGGCTCTAGCTTACCAAACTCTGGAGGCAGGTAATGTCGGAGGAAGGCATCCACAAATTCTTGCCATACCGGGGGAAGCGCATTGGCTCCCCGCGAAGCCATTCAAATAGTGTACCAATGAATCGCGACATCCCTCAATCTATAGGATGCTAACTCCACTGATTCAATGTCCGAAGATGCATTAACCGTGTCCTCAACATTCCATCAATAAAATTTGAGGTCCTCATCCCGCTTTAATCCAAAGAATTTCGAAGGGTTCAAGCCACCTAAATCACTGCCCTTGCACCTATGTACCCTATCACCTTGCCCCGTACCTTACCGCCGAGTTTAGACTCGCAACCAACCGAGTAAGCAAATGAATGGCCTCTTTTACATCGTGGCCTCGAAGCATCCGGTGGAGGAAACCGAGAGTGTGGGCGGAGGGACGAGGCTCCCCTCATACCCCTCGAAATAGGCACCGAATGAGAGACCGAGTTTGAGCCGCATTCGGGACTCACTTTCCTCTACAACCATTGCGTGCTCTTTCGGCCCGCTTTCTTGCACCGTCTCGCCTTTGGCTGCCGTAGCCTTTCTCTTTATAGGCATCTCTGAAATACATAACACACGGTTAAGGAAAAAGAAGTTCTTATATCATAGCTCTATCGCACGATCTTATGAAGAAAGAAGGTCATTCATTCCTAATAAATAGTTGTAAACCCATGGATACTCCCTGTAATGACCCGTTCGGTCGTTTTAGGCTTCTTACCCCGTTTTACCCAAAATACCCTTTTCGTGGTCTGTTTTCTATACTTATGACTTGTGGGGATGGGTGACGCAGTTCCCGAGGCAATTGAGTGAGTTTTGGTTAGTTTTGAGGATTTTAAAGATTTCTAAGTTGAAGAAGTAAAAAGAGTTAACCCAAGTCAACGTCGGGGGTATTCTTATCGTAATTGAGGTTTTGTCAATTCCATTGGGTCTGGAACATCATTTGTGACTTAGTTGAGCTTTTGGTTTGGGTCCCGAGGCATTCGAGGTTGATTTGGGCTATTGGTTGGAATTTTGAGTTTTTGATGTTTTGGAATTGACCGTGATCAACCCTGGGTCAAGACGACCTCTTTTGGGAAATTCGAGTGGGTGAGCGAGTTCGTAGCGTTGTTTATACTCATTCTACATATTTGTTTTTGTGTTTGCGAGGTTCCGGGAGAGTTTCGGGTATCCATTCTGAGGCTGGGGGACACAGGAATTTTTCGGTATCCAGTTCTTTGGTTTCCTTCTTCACGTTTGCCAAGGAGAGGCCGCGTTAGAGAGATCGCGTTCGCATGGGCCTCCTCGCATTCGCGAAGAGTAATTGTGATTGGTCCAACCCAAGCTCGAAGCCTCGTGTTCGCGAGACCCTTCTAGCATTGGCAAAGGCCAAGTTTCTTGGGCCAGGTCACGCGTGCTCGTATTCGCGAGGGTCGTACGTGAAAACGATGAATCAAGTCGCGGAACATTGATTTAATTCTGATTTTTCGAAGGGAGACTTCATTCTCAAATATTTTAAGTTCTAGAGCTCAATTTTGGGTGATTCTGAGTTCTAAATTAAAGGTTCTTCTTAGGGGTAAGATTCTAACCTCAATTCCTTTATTTAACAATGATTCCTTCCACTTATTATAGATTAAAACACAATTTTGGGTAGAAAATCTAGGGTTTAGCCCTAATTTTTAAGAGAGTGTTTTTCGTGAAATTTAATGCCAAGATCTAGGCTTTTTTAATCGATCTTTTGGATTTAGACTTACTAATTATGGGTAAACTAGTTCTATATGAAATTTCCAATCCAATTCTTGATGTTAGGTGACTTTATTAAGGGTTTTGGCACAAATTGGGATTAGAGTATTTCATGAAATAGGAGGCTTATTTTGGGATAGATTTCCACGAAATTTAAGTTGATGACTATCTAGACTATGGGTAACATGTTTTTAAATTCAATTTTTAGTTTTTCCGTTGGAGCTCGGGTTTTGATATTTTGGGTTCATTTGGGGGTTCCGGCCTCAAGTATAGTAATATGGGTGTTGCTGGGTTCATATGACCGTGTAGAATACCACTTTGACTATGTTAACCTTAATTTTAAAATAATGTGACCTTTTTGACCTTCGGGGTTTGGAATTTGGGTTTTGTGGTTTACTTTTTGGACCCGAATCCTTTGCGGTTTGTTGAGTATCCTTAGATTCGTATATTGACAACGAATGTATGATTGTTAGACTTCAAACTTTTGGAAGCACTTCGGAAAGGTAAAGCATTGACTTGTGCATTCGTGGCTCCTGCTCGGCTTTGAAGTAGGCTACAGTTTATATTTAGTCTCCGATTGGAGGGCGTATATCGTTTGTAAATATTGAAGGGGTAATGGGCGTGATGGGGTCCTACCTTAGTGACTGTGATGATCCCTTGGGTGGGTACCAGTGTAATTTTGTGTTGTTGTACTTAGTAATGAGATGGGGAATGCATGTTAGGGCCTTCGGGCATGGTTGTGGTGCTAAATCCTCTGGTTTGATATGATTGCTGTTTATGTGGGCCATGAGAGCTATGATTGATTAATACTTGCAATTATTTGATATCATTTACCTCATCACTCCATGATTTATACGAGTTGTGAAAGAACAATCCATGTTGGTGTTTCAGTGGAAGTATTTGAGATGTCCATGATATACTTATGTTATTCCATCTTCACATATATGACTGATGAAACTTGATATTGTTGCATACATGCATTCATTCATACATACTGATGGATAAGTGATGAAAGAGGTAAGATTTAGGTTTTGATTTTGTTATGATACATAGGATCGGGTCATAAAAGCCACAACATATCTATATGGGGATCGAGGCCGCACGTCGCGACATATATTGGGATCGGGTCAGCACACCCAAATGTATACGGGACTCGCGAATCCCCCATGGGTCATGACTATGAGGCAAAGCCTGCAGCATGTGTGTGCACCGTTTTATATTAGCCATTGCATTGCATTCATACCTTCAATTAATCTTCATCCTTTGACTGTATTATGTGTTATGTGCTTACATGTCTCGTTATGATGTTGTACTATTAGGCATAGTTGTAAAGTTAAGTTGAATTGTTGTGACGAGTGTTTATGTTCAATTTTTATATCCTGTATATGTATTTTCTCTTTGTTGTCGGCCTATGATGCCTACGAGTACTAATGTTTTACTGGTACTACACTTGCTACATCTTTTTGGGTGCAGATACCGCTCCAAGTTCTTGTTTTGAGCCTCATATTTGATCCCGAGGCAAACTTGATATTGTTTCAGGCGAGCCATCGATTTTTATTGTAACCCCCGGATCTCCCTCTATCTCATTTATGTCTTTACTTTCCTTCAAGTCAGTTGTTATTTTGCATTATTCAGGACTTGTAACAAATATTTAGACGCTCTTGTACAAGTTTGGACCAGGTTTTAGGAATTGTAATACTTTAGTATTTCCACACTTCATATTATCTATAAGATTTTTAAGAATAGACTTATTTGTGTTTAACTTCCGCTTTATTTTCTCTAAAAATGATCTGATAATTTAGGGATGGTTCGCCTACCGGGGGGATAGTGTACGTGCCATCATGATCCGTGAAGTGGGTTGTGACATGTTTGTATCAGAGCCCTAGGTTCACCGGTCTCACGAGTACAAGAGCAATGTCTAGTAGAGTCCTCCGGATTCATATGTAGACGTCTATACCTATCTTCAAGAGGCTATAGGACATTAAGTAAACTTCCTTTCTTTCACTTCTTTCGTGCTACTTTATTCAAATTGGTATCTAATTTCATATTCTACTTCTCACGTATTTATAGACACGACGACGCTGTTGGGGGACGAGGTGCCGCATTGCTACCAGGCCGGTGGCACATGCTCAATGTTGCAGGCAGAGAGGCGTGAGACCTTAGACCGACCGTGCAGAGCACCACCGGCTGGCCGGGGGCGTGCTAGGTCTCTATCTCCCCGAGCCGAAGGCAGCATCCGGGAGCGGGGGGGCCGGGCCCAAGGACCTCCAGATTATTGATAGCGTGTTTTGGGGGCCAAGCGGACCAAGTTTAAAACCCCCACCCAGGCCCGTTTTTGCAAGGGGAAAGGGTCAAAAGGAGCCAGAGGTGACCCCCAGAAGTTTCGACCCGCTACCATCGCTATTATTTTACGGGACTCGACCTAATTTTCCCCGACCGCCCCTGGGCCATCTGCCCCAAAAGAGAAAGATGTTTGATTATTTCAAGGGGGATGCCTCCGCATGGTACTGGGGGGGAGCGATGAATTTATTTGTGTCCCGGGGGCTTCATGTTGGATAGGAATCACCGGGGTTAGCTTTTTGGTTGATTGGGACACCCCATGTTAGGTCCAACATTTTTTTTTTCACGGGGCACCTCCTTGACAGGGCCCCCTTACGGCTTTTCGGGGAAAATATGTTACTTTGGAAAAATGTCCCAGATAGAGATGGAGGAGGGACAGTTCGACAACTTGAGCAGAGG
>NC_081345.1:66694274-66720680 GCF_029784015.1 Lycium ferocissimum
TTGGTTTTGACTATGATCTTGTTTATTATATTTCATGCTTTGCATACTCGGTACATACTCCCGTAATCGACCCCTTTCTTCTGGGTCGCGTTTCATGCGCGCGTTGTGTACACATACTTATTTGGATGATCCACTAGCTTAGGGTTCTGTTCACCGACTTGGAGCGCTCCCTTGTTTCGAGCCTATACTTTGATCCGTATTCGTTATTGCATATGTGCATATGTTATTCACGGGTACAGCGGGGCCCTATCCCGTCATATGATTTTGTTATTACTCTTAGAGGTATAGACATATATGTGTGGGTTATGGGTGTTCACTGTTCAGTCATGTTTGTGTGATTTGTGATTTGGACGTCCCCCTATACTATGATAGCCTTACCGGCTTACTTGTGATATTATCTGTTGGATTATGAAAACGATATGTATATCCGTACATTTGTGACAGCTTTGGGGCGACGTTCCACTTTTCTGTAAATATTTGTAATTTGTACACGGTATAAGCTACTTGTACGCTATTTCGGGTTAATGGGTGTGTACGGGTGCCCAGATCGGGCACTAGTCGCGGCCTACGGGGTTGGGTCGTTACCAATGTTTTGTACTAAATACTTGTTTCTATGAAAGTGAAAAAAGTACAACTCGATAGCCTAACCTAATACAAGTTTTCTAGACTCAAGAACTGTAAATATAAACTCTATTCTACAACTTCTTACTTCGTCTTCTAGCACTAGGGACAAACGCCTAGATTTTGAATATTCTTGATAAATCTTTTGACAGCTCAATATTTTGAAATCTCTATTTGTGGGTGTGCAAACTTTCTTCTTAGTAAGACTTGGATATTTATAACATTGAGTGCACAGCAGGTCAGCAAACACAAAACCCTCTTCGAGTAGGCCCATGAGATGTTAGGGTTTGTGTTATATTTCTATTCTTGCCTTGTTGATTCCGTATCTTGCCCTTGTAGAAGTCTTACTAATCCCAACAAATATGGCAAGAAAATATGCAAACTTGACGGCCAATTCTTTACAATAAATCTGCAAATCCTAGTTGTTGTAGGACTTGTGCTGGAATATTTTCACGAACCTGGTTCGTCTAGCTCTGAATCTCTGCACTGTTTGAGATGGAACATGCTCACAAAACTGTTTTATCATCCCCTTCTCGTTCATTCATGCAACTCTATCTTAAGCCTATTTTTGTGCTGGATGATGGAACATGTTAACAGACCTATTTCAGTGATCATTTGTTGCTCTTGTCTTTCTTTTTCTATATTCAGATTTATTCCATTGATCATTTGTTGCTCTTGTCTTATTTCATTGATCATTTGTTGCTCTTGTCTTTATTTTTCTATATTCAGATTTATTCACTACTTGAATAAATCATGTCTTCAGCCTTGTCTCACTCTGTGACTCTGATTATGGTCTTGCGCTGTGTTGGAACATGTTTGCAGATCTGGTTCATATGTTTTGTCTGTAACTGTCTTTACTTTGAACAAACTACTTTGTCTGAGTCATATTCACATTTTCTACTTCATGATCTCTTCTCAGTCGTTCATCAACTGCACCAGATGACATTTTGTGATAAAACATGTTTTCATGCTTGTTCTATTCTTCTACTGAACTGCTCTGGGACTTGAGTCATCTTCATCTCCTTGAACTGGTGCTTGTCTGCATCTATCTCTATAATGGAACATCCATTCACCCTGTGCTTTCATCATTGAACTTGTCTTGCCTTGGAACACATGGTTGCAATCTGGGTTCTTGTGTATACACTTTCCCATTGCCTCTTAGCAATCGAACATGTCTGTGGACATATTCTATCCATCCTATGTTGTATGTTCTTTCAGGACTTTCACATGTTTGGAAACTATGCTTTATCTCAGCCAATTTGTATAGCTTTGTCTGGTTTCTTCTGCTTCATTGACACTCTATGTCTAAGCTGATTCACTACCTTTTCTCACATATTTCTTGATCAGCTTTAGTTCAACTTTCAATCATGCCTTTAAACTGGTTTACTTGTTTTGAGCTTTTACTTTGTCAATCATCAAAACATCACATATAGCATTCTACCAACAAATTCCCCCATTTTTATGATGATAAACACATGTCTTTTAGTCAACTGTGTAAGCTGTTTCTGTCACACCCTTAATCCGATAGGGTGTGATGGGCACCCGACCCTTACCTAGGGCCGAGCGAACCCGCTGACTCTCGTGACACTCATAATCATACTAGGCCCATAGATCGTAACATAAATACATCATGAAAGGTTTTCGGAATTCAAATATGGTTTTCATACTTTTTCAAATCAAATAAGATCTATAATCGTATAAAATCTGTAAAATAACACATCACAATACATCGGCTTATGAAGCCGCTTACAAAACTGACATACTATATACACGACACTGCCTGCAAAGTCTCTAACATGGGACGTGATACCATAACACAATACGCTGACTCGGCAGCACTCCGGGAAAAATGGAGTTCGCCAATCCCGCTGGAACATCATCTACTAATATCTTCAGCTCATCTGGGTGTACCTGCGCGGCATGAAACGCAGCCCCCGAAGAAAGGGGGTCAGTACGGAATATGTAACGAGTATTTAAAGCATGAAATATAGTAAGCGGGACCATACTGAAGTAAAGAGTAAAGAAAATCATAAAACTTGCCTTTAAAACATAAATCATGCATGTCGATATTATAAAATCATCATATGTACATATAACGTGCCCCGCCCTCTAAGGAGGGACGCGGTAATTAAAATCATCATATGCATGTACATGTAACGTGCCCCGGCCCTCTAGTGAGGGACGCGGTAAAGGGAATCATCATATGCCATCCTGGCCACCTCCCCCATATCATCATATCATATATATATATATATATATATATATATATAACGTGCCCCGGCCCTCTAGTGAGGGACGCGGTGAATAATGCAATGGAATTGCACGAATACATGCCCTGGCCCGGGACGCAGTGAAAGACATATTGAGCTTGGCACGAGCAGAGTAGTGAGAAACCATATGCACATAAAACATTATCAAAGACTCAATGAAGTAATCAAGCGAGTCGTCTTTTGAAAATCCGGACAAAAGTTATATCAAATATCTTTCGGACGTTACTCGGAAACACATCAAACATTATAAACATATAGAATAACCGTAGTGATCATAGTCATACGTCAAGCCAATCCGAGTCCGCCTCGGAAAGTTACGTACCTTATTCACTTTAGGACTTTCTACGAACATATCGAAGCAATCCGAGCCCTTCTGTGAAAGTTACGATCGTTCGTAGTTACGGAATCATTTAAAAACAAAACTCTTTTGAAAACAAAACTTTTATGCAACTTTTGAAATTTAGTCATACAAAAACATAAGAACCATAATTCGACTACATTAAGAATACGAATATCAAGAAACAAATAAGAATCATAGACATGCTCGGATTGCAAGAATAGAGTTACCTCGAGGCTCGTGTCATAACTTACTTTTAACTAAGACATGCCAAAGAAAGAAAGGTTGAGCTTTACATACCTTAGCCGCTTCCTAAGCTAATCCAAACTTAAGTCTCGACTTCTCACGATCTACAATAATATCATTAGGTATCAACCATTAGCCATAACACTTGAGAATCCAATTCCAAATTAACACTTTGTCTACAAAAAGTTCGGCAAAGATTTCCCCTATAACTTCAACATCCCCGAGAATTCAACTCGCCAAATCAACAACAACCAACCAACAACCACACTAACAATATCCATACATGATTCAAAACGCATTCTAACGTCAATAATTCCTTTCTACACAATTCGACAACATTTCATTTATATTCAAATAAACTACATACGATCATTTCAATACCAATGCTCACATATTCAATTACTAATCCGCAACCATTCAAACAAGATTTAAGAACGTTCCAAGCAATCCATACAATATTCAAAACAACCCAAACAATAGGCCATTCCACCCGAAATCCTTCAACTACATTAGGAACATCAATAACACATTTTCTTCTTCCAAACTCATAAACTATATCAACAATTCCATACGTTAGCATTATCATTTTCATCAATACAAGAAATCATATTACAATTACATTAGCTTCCAAAACAGCCCACACGATTTACAACTTCAACGTGGATCATTAAACCTTCATTCTACATCATAGAACCCACAACAATCAACAACCAAATCACCAAATAAAATTTGTTCATCATTCCAACATAACATCATATACTAACGGCCAAACCTCAATATGCAACTTCCATGACTTCCATTCATTCCTACATATTACAACATATACAAATCACCTATGAAAACATATAAACAAAATTAAATCTCAACTTTGTCACTCGGCTAGGATGCTCCATAGCTAAAACGAATGGTTTCCTTGTTCCAACAACTACTCCACGTTAACGAGGACCTTCCAATTAGTAGAGAGACAAGGAGAAAAGAATTTTTCATGATCAACTTTAAGGATCCCATTCGGCCAGCCCCTTGGCCGAATGCTCCTCTTTCTCTCTTCTTTTCTTTCTCTTGAATTTTCTAGAGTTTGAAATAATGAGTTATGTCTTATATGTCATATCACTATATATATATATATATATATATATATATATACATGGCCGATCATGTGCACTCTATTTTTCCTCCAATTTTCTCCAATTTTCTAGAATTTCCTTAAGTTATAAAAGATGAATTGTAGTCTTGCATGGTCATGAATTATACATATACACATACATGCCCCTACAAATATGAAATAAACACATGGCCCCCTTTTTGGCTTAAAACAATTGGCCAACATGTGAGTGGGGCCCACGGCCACCTTGGCCTTTTGGCCATTTCATGAAAATTTTGTTTCCTCTCTTAGCCCTTAATCTTCCTTATTCCAATTTTGCCCTTAATACTCCATACCAATAAAAGAATGAATATGCAACTTATGCATTCCTAACACAACCGAAAAAAATTTATAACCTTGTCCTTAACTTTCCCGCCACTAACTCGGAATATCCCATTGTACAAAATACGGGATATAACATCCTTCCCCCCTTTAGAACATTCGTCCTCGAATGTTCAAATGGTCTCGTAAGGCCTTCTAAGGATCTTGGGGGGGAGGGGGGTTTCCTTTATTTCCACGACACGCGATCTCATCTATCGATTATATTCCTTCTTCATTTTCTTTTCAACTTCTCAAGTCGTCTCCTCCCTGCTGTTGTTTCTCCACACGAACTCAAACCCTTATAATCGTAACACAAGTACCTATGATTTGGATTTCATTGACAATACCTCCAACCGATCCCAATGTACCGGAATTACAGGGTGTAATACCCTTTCCTCCTTGGGAACAACTATTTTCCTTAGGGTCTGATTATCAGTTGCTTAATCCTACCTTAAAATATACGTCCGTCTCTTCTCATTCTTACTCAACTCCTTCATTGCCTGCGGCCCACTTCTTCCACTTCTTTGCCTTCGTGTATTTGACCGGAATTTAACTAGTATCTCACTCTTACCCAGAGTTTTTATCTCCATTGTTGTGGTCCTGGCTATCCCTCCTATACCTGTTGCTCTTGGTCATACATTGCGGTGATTGTCTGTAGTTTATCAGTTCGGGTTTCCATCCTTTTGCACCTTTGTTACTATCCCTCAAATCTTACCATGCAATTTTCCAAGCATAGGGCCATGGAAATTCTTATTCCCTTATAATTATCTTACAGCACAAATGTTCATATCCCCGATTCCCTTATATTAGCAGTCCTTTCGTCAGTCCTTATTATTTGTTAGCTTTCCAATGCAGACTTTTTATCATTGTGGTTGAATACAGTTTTCACATTAGTGCCTCATGTGATCCATAGCATGTGCTTTCATGTTTAGATTACTTAATAGTCCATAAACCTCTTTCTAATAATCCGGTGGACTCTTTTATTTCCATTCATGAGAGCAACATTTTTCTTTCTTTCCTCCAAAATTTTCCGAACTACTAATCGCTGTTCTTTTTACTTCAACTGTCGCTGTCATTCCAAGTGTCCTCTTGGGTTCATCATCTTTGCTGACACTCTTTTGTACCTTTAGCTCGAAGATCCTTCTCGCTCTTTACTCTCCTATCACACATTATGTTGCAATCTTTGCAAGAATACGCAAAGGCATTCAGATTAGCCCAAGAAATACCTCAGCGTCGCTTTACTAATCCTTATGTTCTACCTTGTCTTCTCTTCTCTCGTCTGGCCTCCGGTATCGAAACAGATCCTTAGTTCAACCATAGTCATGCCCCGTCCGTTCTTAGCGCTAATTCTACTTTAGTGATTGGCTTAAACTTATTGTTACATTCCTCTGTAATGTACCCGAAATACCACAACTGCATTGTCCTTGCTAAGTCTCTACTTTCCTTATCAAATACTTACTTAGTCTCATCTTAACATACCAATACTTACCGGTGGCATCACTATCCTTGTGCGGCTCGCATAAAGTACGTTCAATCCTAGACACGGTCCTTTCGTCCCCTGTTTGTTCTACTCTATATATATTGCTCATTCCAAAACTCGCTCGTCCTATTTTGTCATATTTCTTCCCTTTCCTTTAATCGCTCTTGACTCCCTCACTTCCTACCACAAGGGTTTTCTATTCCCTCTTTTTATCACTTACAAGTTGCAATAGCATTAGCGAACAACTTTATAGCCAACATCTTGGCCCTTAATCTAGCACAGCATCGCTATCCTTCACACTATCTCTGGAGTTATTCAATACCATCCTCTTGTCATACTCTTTCCCTCCTACACGTCCACTTCCTAGCGTCCTGTCATTCAAAGTCTCTGCAAAAACTTCTCACACTGCCTTAAATACCATCCTAACTTTCATCCACTTATTGCTGGTTTTCCGATCTTACTAACTTATTTCAGTAAGGGGGGTCTCATTATAGCTCAGGCATCCGTATCAAACACATTACCGTGTCAATTATTTCTATCTCATCCTTGCATTTCCTCTCACCCGCTTCCCCCCTTTAGGGGTGTACTTATATCATTATCTATTTATACTTGCCTCATGTCCTTGCTTCCGATCTCAATTAGGCAATACTCTTACTCCGACAATAAGTATCCAAAGTTCTCTCGGAATATTATCTTTATCTCGGCATATCTTAGTGCTTTCTTTGGCATCCCCTTGTCGTTTCTTCCATTTATGTCCGTCTTTTATTCTACACACGAGGATTCTTATGCTATCCCTGTGTCATACAGGACACTCTACTCCTATATAATTCTTTTCTCGTTTTCAAAACGCACTTCCGTTCACCCGCGTTTATCTGTATCACACCAGTCGTCTCCTAGCACTCATTTTACTTCGTTTCCCAGCTTCCTATAATCTGGCCTTCCCGGTAGTCTCATCACTTATGGCACTCGTGTCCTCAGTTACACACGTCATAACCTATTACTATAAAGTGCTTTGTTGTCTCGCTTTCTTCTTATTCCGCTTTCTTCCTATTTCTTCTTTCCATTAACTCCCTCTCTTCACCGACCTGATCCGCCCCGTTCTACGCGACTTCTTAAGGTTTCTGCTCACTCCGCAGGTTCTAATTTTCCTTAGATTAATCTAACTTCTCATTTGCCTCTTGCGCCTGAATTTGTAAGACTTTTCGTAAAACTTCCTGGGGGTCACCCATCCTAAAATTTCTCTCACTCCAGCACGCTTAACTTTGAAATTTTGATGAAATACGACGCTTTAACGCCCGTATGATTGCGTCCACCTCATCGTATGACCTTCATCACCTAATCTGGGATAAATTGAGATCTTAACATATCCCAAAACGTCCTCAGAACACATTTTATCAGCTGTTTTATTAATGCATTCCTATCCGTCACCATCCTTTTTCCTCCACACTCTTGTCTTAATCGTATCACTACTCCCTTTAGCCATAATCCCATCATATTTTTCTCCTACTTATCAATTTATTCGATGCCTTAATATATCACTCTATCCACCTACCAGTCCTTTCTAAATCATCTCTTAGTATCACCAATCCATTCCAAATTCCTTATTACCATATCCCCATCGACCTCCTATTTACTATTATCGCTAATTCCGCAATTAACTTATTCCTAAAAGGAAGTCGTACTCACGGCTCAGTCAAATCCCATTGTTACTATTGACACGCCCCTTTCAAAACATATGCCAAACTTATATCTCATTCTCATATTATTTCTAGAAAAATTTTGGCAGAGTTTCCTCTGTATTCCTTACTATCCCAAAACCTGCACGCAGGAAATACCAGCAATGCCTCACAGGGCCATCACATATATACATATCATATCATATCACAGCCTCACAGGGCTCCCAGTGTCAGCAATAGCATGAAAATGATTAACTTACCTCGTACGTCCAGCTCAACTGCACCTGTTACACTTTCCTCTTTATTTTCCCTTTTTGTCCTCACTTTATACTTCAATCGTACGTCAATACCGTACTCGACATATATCTTTCGTACCTTTGCTTACCTGCGTGCTTTATAACCTCCCATATCGTGAATCACCTTCTTCTGTCAATGCCATTCCCCTGCTGCAATCGAAGGTTAGTGCAAGATATCTCATTTCCTACGACTCGGCTCTATGGCACGATCTAAGAGGTGAAAGAAGAGTAACCATCCTAGATGCCCCGTAGCCTCCTGTTTATAAATGTGGTTGGCTTCACACCATAAACAGGACTCTACCGGACACGACTTTGCAGACAACCCCTAGGACGAACCGCTCTGATACCAATTTGTCACACCCTTAATCCGATAGGGTGTGATGGGCACCCGACCCTTACCTAGGGCCGAGCGAACCCGCTGACTCTCGTGACACTCATAATCATACTGGGCCCTTAAATCATAACATAAATACATAATGAAAGGTTTTCGGAAATCAAATATGCTTTTCATACTTTTTCAAATCAAATAAATCTATAATCGTATAAAATGTAAAATAACACAACAATACATCGGCTTATGGAGCCGCTTACAAAACCGACATACTATATACACGACACTGTCTGCAAAGTCTCTGACATGGAACATGGTACCATAACACAATACGCTGACTCGGCAGCACTCCGGAGAAAACGGAGTTCGCCAATCCCGCTGGAACATCATCTACTAATATCTTCAGCTCATCTGGGTGTACCTGCGCGGCATGAAACGCAGCCCCCGAAGAAAGGGGGTCAGTACGGAATATGTACTGAGTATGTAAAGCATGAAATATAGTAAGCGGGATCATACTGAAGTAAAGAGTAAAGAAAATCATAAAACTTGCCTTTAAAACATAAATCATGCATGTCGATATTATAAAATCATCATATGTACATATAACGTGCCCCGGCCCTCTAAGGAGGGACGCGGTAATTAAAATCATCATATGCATGTACATGTAACGTGCCCCGGCCCTCTAGTGAGGGACGCGGTAAAGGGAATCATCATATGCCATCCTGGCCACCTCCCCATATCATCATATATATATATATATATATATATATATATATATATATATATATATATATAACGTGCCCGGCCCTCTAGTGAGGGACGCGGTGAATAATGCAATGGAATTGCACGAATACATGCCCTGGCCCGGGACGCAGTGAAAGACATATTGAGCTTGGCACGAGCAGAGTAGTGAGAAACCATATGCACATAAAACATTATCAAAGACTCAATGAAGTAATCAAAGCGAGTCGTCATTTGAAAATCGGGACAAAAGTTATATCAAATATCTTTCGGACACTACTCGGAAACATATCAAACATCATAAACATATAGAAGAACCATAGTGATCGTATGTCAAGCCAATCCGAGTCCGCCTCGGAAAGTTACGGACCTTATTCACTTTAGGACTTTCTACGAACATATCGAAGCAATCCGAGCCCTTCTGTGAAAGTTACGATCGTTCGTAGTTACGGAATCATTTAAAAACAAAACTCTTTTGAAAACGAAAACTTTTATGCAACTTTTGAAATTTAGTCATACAAAAACATAGGAACCATAATTCGACTACATTAAGAACACGAATATCAAGAAACAAATAAGAATCATAGACATGCTCGGATTGCAAGAAAAGAGTTACTTCGAGGCTCGTGTCATAACTTACTTTTAACTAAGACATGCCAAAGAAAGAAAGGTTGAGCTTTACATACCTTAGCCGCTTCCTAAGCTAATACAAACTTAAGTCTCGACTTCTCACGATCTACAATAATATCATTAGGTATCAACCATTAGCCATAACACTTGAGAATCCAATTCCAAATTAACACTTTGTCTACAAAAATTTCGGCAGCATTTCCCCTATAACTTTAACATCCCCGAGAATTCAACTCGGCCAAATCAACAACAACCATACCAACAACCATACTAACAACATCCATACATGATTCAAAACGCATTCTAACGTCAATAATTCCTTTCTACACAATTCGACAACATTTCGTTTATATTCAAATAAACTACATACGATCATTTCAATACCAATGCTCACATATTCAATTACTAATCCGCAACCATTCAAACAAGATTTAAGAACATTCCAAGCAATCCATACAATATTCAAAACAACCCAAACAATAGGCCATTCCACCCGAAATCCTTCAACTACATTAGGAACATCAATAACACATTTTCTTCTTCCAAACTCATAAACTATATCAACAATTCCATACGTTAGCATTATCATTTTCATCAATACAAGAAATCATATTACAATTACATTAGCTTCCAAAACAGCCCACACGATTTACAACTTCAACGTGGATCATTAAACCTTCATTCTACATCATAGAACCCACAACAATCAACAACCAAATCACCAAATAAAATTTGTTCATCATTCCAACATAACATCATATACTCACGGCCAAACCTCAATATGCAACTTCCATGACTTCCATTCATTCCTACATATTACAACATATACAAATCACCTATGAAAACATATAAACAGGATTAAATCTCACCTTCTCCATTCAACTTTGTCACTTGGCTAGGATGCTCCATAGCTAAAACGAATGGTTTCCTTGTTCCAACAACTACTCCACGTTAACGAGGACCTTCTAATTAGTAGAGAGACAAGGAGAAAAGAATTTTTTATGATCAACTTTGAGGATCCCATTCGGCCAGCCCCTTGGCCGAATGCTCCTCTTTCTCTCTTCTTTTCTTTCTCTTGAATTTTCTAGAGTTTGAAATAATGAGTTATGTCTTATATTATCACCACTCATCTATATATATATAAATGTGTAGCACATGGCCGGTCATGTGCACTCTATTTTTCCTCCAATTTTCTCCAATTTTCTAGAATTTTCTTTAAGTTATAAAAGATGAATTGTAGTCTTGCATGGTCATGAATTATACATATACACATACATGCCCCTACAAATATGAAATAAACACATGGCCCCCTTTTTGGCTTAAAACAATTGGCCAACATGTGAGTGGGGCCCACGGCCACCTTGGCCTTTTGGCCATTTCATGAAAATTTTATTTCCTCTCTTATCCCTTAATCTTCCTTATTCCAATTTTGCCTTTAATGCTCCATACCAATAAAAGAATGAATATGCAACTTATGCATTCCTAACACAACCGAAAAAAATTTATAACCTTGTCCTTAACTTTCCGCCACTAACTCGGAATATCCAAATGTACAAAATGCGAGATATAACAGTTCCCGTCATCTCATAGTCCAATTTTCTTAAGGTAAACTAGGTTAGAATGAGTCAAAAAACATATTTGCACACAGTTAATTAATCTCTTCCCCCTTTTGGCATCATTAAAAAGTTAATCTCAGAAACAATCAAGCACCTTTCTATATTAAACTCATGGCCATTGGGGCTATCACATATACATAATATAATAGGACAGTCACTTAATAAGTCAAAACATTCGAGTCACATAGGGAAGGCACAAATTCATAAGATATGCAACGGTTATTCAACATTTCTTTTTATTTACTCAACAAGTACAATTACAGTCTTTTGATTTCAATTAAATAGACAGATCATTTATACTAGACTGGGAACTTTGATGCTAAGAATTGCTACATGGAAGGTAATTTTCTGGGCCACATTCTAGGAAGTCCTATCTAGGAGATGAGAAGGTCTTTTGGCTCTAAGGGTAGTGTCATTTGCAAACCACGAGCTCGTCTAGCTTGAGTGAAGATCACCTTTGACCCAATTGTCATTAAAATCAGTGGAAGGATTGTCAAAATAAATAATTATTCTTTGATTTGAATCCGCTGGTATCTGATAAGATATTGAAATTTATGTCCCTCAGAATACCTTCTAGCACTTGCAGCTCAATATTCAGATCATTCTCCTACCCTTACCCCAAGAAAATCGACCATCTTTTATCTACCGGTTTTTCCTATGAGGGAAAAGAACCGGATTGTTCTTCTTTCCCATGTGGTTCTTCTTTGTTTTATCCTCCCTTATTTCTTCAAGAACCTTTATGCCTTAATTGCTCGTTCTTCCCATTTGGCTAACGCCGTTATCCTGAACTGATCGGTTAATATCAAGCAACTCATTTTCCTTAAAGAGATGTTGCTTTACTGATTTCTCCCTCACTCTCCTCTGTTTTAGAGATTTTATCACATTCTCCCTGTTTATATGCTCCATCAAAATTTTCTTTTCACCTCTTTTGTGGGTATGTACATGTATATAACGGGGAAAACATGGATTAAGGAGAAAGAGCACTAAATAATATGGTCTGCGGTGGGGTATCTTTTAGAGTATGAGAGGGAAACGCTTATCGAAACTAAAGAGGATTTAGACCTATTTTTTCAATTTGGTTACGTGATGAGAGAGTGGTGTGAGTGAGATTTGAGACCTTTTTGCTTGATTTAATAGCTGTGCTATTTTGGAATAAGGTGGTGTGAACAGCATTTGAAAAGTTTTCTTGGAAAATGGATAACTTGATTGTGATAGGTTTTCAAGAAGTCATCGTGACTTAGTTTTTGCACTTCTCAACACACACTTAATGATGACTGTAATTGGCTAGGGTAATGACAACTAGTTTTTTGAGTTTTTCCAAGATCTGAGCATTTAATTGACTGCAAGAGACAGAATACATACCTAAAGTGTAGATGACTATCCATATGCATTCATTAATATTAATGCAAGTTTTGCAACTGTCATTATGTTAGACCTTTTAGGAGATCATGAACCTATTATGGTATAGGACATACAACTAAATGTACAAGACTGAGTAAAATATTTTAATTACTTTTGAAAATTACACAGTCTGAGACAATCTTTCTAGCCAATTTTAAGGAACAATGTTCAACTTTAATCATTCTCAATACTAACATAATTATTCCCTTTTACCCTTTTTGATCACTAATTCACCATAATCAGCGAAGGAACATCTTAGTACATTATTACCATTTGCGTACACTTCATAACCTATTGTAGTCCTCTGATGTCCTTCTTTGTTGATATTCTAGTGGATATTTGTACATTTCATCACTTCTCTGGATCAGGTTCAACCTGTTTCATGGTCACATGAGTACTTACAATTTGGATGTGCCCTTCTCTTCCAGTCAGTTTTTAATGGATAAATGCTCTCTCCTTTTCTCTTCTTCTCCTCACTTATTTCTCCGTTGTCATCATCCCTAGTGAATCTGAGTCTTCTTTAGAGTTCTACATTTGTTCGCCCTCACACTTAGCCCTGGGTGATTTATTAATTTTATCCCTTTTCTCAATTGTTCGTCCAATCCTTCCTTTTTTCTTACATAAGAGTGACAAAATTCTCGTTTCATTCATGTTTTAAGTTTTTGATCAATCCTATGCATATAGCTTTGTTTTGCTTGCCTTCTGTCACTCTTCCCTTCACGGTCGATCAAAGGTTGATTTTACGACCCTTACCTAGCTTGGGTCCCTTTCTTCTGCTTTTATTTTTTGGGTGTCTTTTGTTTCAGTATGTGTCTCCCACATTCTCTTCTATAGGTTTGGGCATTGTTCCTCTTAGAATGAGTTCAGCATCTGTGGTTAGCGTTTGAGCTTCAGTTTGAAAGGTCGCGATGCATAAACCAAGTTGATCCACCTGTTCCTTCAGTGAGCAATTTTCTCTTTTTTTTGTATTCTTGCTCTTCTTTATACTTCTGGACCCCTTCGCCAGACTCGCAATGGTACCTAGCAACTTGACTATTTCATTGCTCATGTTTTGACACTTATTACTTAATTTGATCACCAGTTTCATTAGCCCTTTTCTAGGAATGTCATCAAGCCTTTTAGAATCAAGAGTATCTTCCCAGATGTCCTTCTCAATGGCAGAGTCTGGATCTTCAAGGATGATAATAGCATTGTAATCGGCTTTTGCTACATCATTCTTAGACCTTTAACTAGATCTTTGCTTTCGAAGCCTCTTTTCCTTTTGATCTCCAAATTAAGCAATTATGAATTAGGGAGTTTGATTTTCCACAGACTGAACATCCTTTGTGTTGATCATTAGAAGCAAAGTTTTCTACCATATGCTCTTCTATCTTGTGGTTATTTCCATTCCACTATGCCTGTACCTTCAGTTCCTCCTTATCACAATTTGAATTAACTGGTATGGCTCTTGATCTGAATGGGTCTGCCTTTGTTTCATGTGTTAGGAGGTTTATATAAAGATCCTCCATTCACACGGTGCTTATTTCACAGATTACCCTGATAGCTAGGACTTTAAGATCTCATGAAGGAGGAAGACTTCTTAGAATCTTTGTGACCAGGTCTTCATTGGTAAAGATATTACCAAGAGCCTTGAGTTTACTGATAATATAGACAAATCTATTAAGCTTATCTCTGACTGACTCCTTCTCCTTCATTGCAAATAGCTCGTATTTCCTCATTAGCATATTTAATCTGAGTTGCTTTTCTTGAGTCATACCCTCATGAGTGTGAGCTAGAGAATCCTAGATTTCCTTAGTACTAGAGTATCCTGATACTCTGCTACACTGATCTTTTCTGAAGTTGCAGAGTAGAATGTTGACTACTCTTGTGTTTAGCTCCATTATTGGAACATCCTCTTTCGTGAACAATTCTTTAGTTTTTGGCCTTCTTGTTCCAATATTCATAGTCTTCATGGGGATCATGGGTCCTTCTAACATGATTGTCCACAGATTGTAGTCCATACATATTAGATAAGTCCGCATCTTATTCTTCCATAAGAATTAGTGCTCGCTTTTGAATAGTGGAAGCCTGCAGATTGGTTCCCCTCTGCTTTGTTCTGTAGGTAGTGTAATCTTCATCATGATCTTCTCCTAAGGTTTTAGCCTCTTTGGGGAGAACCTGCTCGGATACCACTTGTTGGGTTGCACGACCTACTTCCTATCCTATGCAATATCCAATTTTCTCCTATAAGATGGAACGCCTTGCTCTACCTGTTCTATGTTAGCGTCTTGCAGAATATAAATTGCAGGTAAGTACAGAACACAGTGATTTTTACGTGGAAATCACCCGGCTCACAAAGGTCATAAAAACCATGACCTACGCCTCTGGAGGATTTTCCCCAAAACTCTACTACAACAATGAGCCTCTGCTAATTCAAGTTACAGTCCCTGTAACCTAGGAACTAACTTTAATCCCTATTTTAACAATCTCCCAAGATTGGAAAACCCTCTCCAAGTTGTCGAACTTGAAGGTTACTCAACAATGTATTGTACTAAATATTTGCTTCTATGAAAGTGGCTAAAGTAAAGCTCGATAGCCTAACCTAATACAAGTTTTCTAGATTCAAGAACTGTAAATGTAAACTCTATTCTACAGCTTCTTCAATCGTCTTCTTGATAAATCTTTTGATAGCTCAATATTCTGAAATCTCTCTTTGTAGGTGTGCAAACCTTCTTCTTGGTAAGACTTGGATATTATAACATTGAATGCACGGCAGGTCGGCAAACACAAAACCCTCTTCGAGTCGGCCCATGAGATGTTAGGGTTTGTGTTATATTTGGATTCTTGCCTTGTTGAGTCCGTCCTTTTAGAAGTCTTACTCCCAACAAAATATGGCAAGGAAATTTGCATACTTGACCGCCAAGTCTTTACCAAAAATTTGCAAATCCTAGTTGGTTTAAGACTTGCGCCGGAACATGTTCAGGAATGTCTTTCATCCACCGGATTCGTCTTTCTCTGAATCTCTACACAGTCTGAGATGAAACGTGTTCCCAAACCTATTTTATCATCCCCTTCTCGTTTATACGACTCTATCTTGAGACTGCTTTTGTCTTTGGATGATGGAACATGTTGACAGACCAATTTCATTGATCATTTGTTGCTCTTTTCTGTCTTTTTCTATATTCAAATTTATTCCTTTGCTTGAATAAATAATGTCTTCAGCGTTGTCTCACTTTGTGACTCTGATTATGTTCTTGCTCTGTGTTGGGACATGTTTGCAGATCTGGTTTATATGTTTTGTCTGCAACTCTCTTTACGTTGAACAAAATACTTTGTCTCAGTCATCTTCATTTTTTCTACTTCATGATCTCTTCTCAACCGTTCATCACTTGCACCTGATAAATCTTTGTGATAGAACATGTTTTCATTCTTGTTCTATTTTTCTACTAAATTGCTCTGGGACTTGACTCATCTTCATCTCATTGAACTGGTACTTTTTTGCATCTTTCTTTGTAATGGAACATGTAGTTAGACCAGTTCTATTCACCATGTGCTTTCATCATTGCACTTGTCTTGCCTTGGCACATATGTTTGCAATCTGGGTTCATGTGTATGCTCTTTTCTGTAACATCTTAGCAATGGAACATGTTTGTGGACCTATTCTATCCATCCTGTGTTGTATGTTCTCTCAGGCCTTAGGCATGTTTTGAACCTCTGCTTTATCTCAGCCAATTTGTCTAGCTTTGTTTGGTTTCTTCTGCTTCATTGACACTCTTTCTCTAAGCTGATTCACTAGCTCTTCTCACATATTTAGTGCTCAGCTTTCATTCATGCCTTTAAGTTGGTTTACTTGTTTCTAGTTTTTGCTTTGTCAATCATCAAACTTCACATATGGCATTCTGCCAACATATTTGATTCGGGTTCAACTTTATTTTATGTGTCCACTTGTTTCTCTACGGGTTTGTATATGCCTTGTGCTTTGCCTGATGTACCTATTCATGTCTCTACTCCGATTGGTGATTCTGTGATAGTAGATCGAGTCTGTAGGTCTTGTGTGGTTACATTTATAGGGTATGACACTTGAGTGGATTTAGTTATTCTCAATATGGTAGATTTCGATATCATTCTGGGTATGGACTGGTTGCCTCCCTATCATGCGATTTTTTACTATCACGCCAAGACAGTTACGTTGGCCATACTGGGTATTCCGAGATTAGAGTAGAAGGGTACTCCTAGCCCTGCACTGTCACGACCCAACCCCGTAGGCCATGACTAGTGCCCAAGCTGGACACTCGTATACGTACCTATTAGACATAATCAAACTGAGTCTCAAAATAATATGGAAGCTTTCAAAGACAAGACGTTATTTCAGAACGTCACCTTTATACATATAGGTAACCTATCTCCGGAGGAGTCACAACCAATCAAAGATAACAAAGTACACGAGCCGACAAGGCTATCATAACGTATGGGAACGTCCCAAGTGTATATATGCAAGCCGACAAGGCTGCCACTACATAGAACATCCCAAAATATATACGCAAGCCGACAAGGCTGCCACTGCGTACGGGAACATCCCAAAATAAATCATGTTGACACGGCTGAACAACATCTATATACAACCCACACATATGTCTCTGAGACCTCTAAGAGTATCAATAGTGAAATATGACGGGACAGGGCCCCGCCGTACCCCTGGATAAACATATACATATACATGTATCAAAGATCTGTATCTAAAGTCTAGGCTCCGGAACAATGGAGCACTCCAAGACAGCTGAGTAGTAGTCCTAAGCTGGAGGATCACCAAATCGAGTATCTGTACCTGCCGGCATGAAATGCAGCCCCCCGAAGAAAGGGGGTCAGTACGAGATATGTACTGAGTATATAAAGCATGAAATACAATAGGGAAGATCATAACTGAAATAAAGATTCCAGGAGACAAGTATGATAATCAAGAAATCCTTTGCACATGTGCCTTATGAAATAAAATCATGCATATCATTATCATATACGTACACTGGCCCGTTATGGGACTCGGTGAATAAAGTCGTGTACACGTATACCATACCCGGCCCATCATGGGACTCGGTGCCATAATCATGTCATCGTATCATCATATCATCATATACCGTACCCGGCCCTCTAGTAAGGGACTCGGTGAACAATGTAGTGAAACTGTGCGTGATAACATACCCGGCCCGGGACTCGGTGAATGATACAATAAAAACATGCACGAGTAGAATGTCATGAGAAACCATATGCAACTACATCATCATCTGAGACTCAATAGAATAAGTAAACTAACTAACACTCGAGTATCAAAGCGATAGTCATGTTAAGTACTCTTTGAATGTCACCATGGACTATATCAAATAGAGCCTCATGAATCATAAACACGTATCAAGATAATGTGAAATAACTTATGGAAGTCAAGGACATTAGTCATCGTAGAGTCCCTAAGAATAGAAGCTTATACATACCGACTACTATCCAACGTATAGAAGACTTGAGAGGCAGTAGCTCAATTACTTTAAGAGTTCTAACATCAAGAAGTGAATAAGGATCATGAATCACACTCGAAGCTCATGAATAGAATTACCCCAAGGTTCACATCATACGTTACTTATATCTAAGACATGCCAAAATAAAGAAAGGATAGCTTTACATACCTTCAACGCTTATCCGTGATACAATACGTATACGCTGCCCGAAGTGTCTCAACCTATATTAAAACATTAAGAACTATAGTTAAGCTACGGAAAGGTTCAAAACGTATTCCAACATTAGTAGCTTATTTCTAGAAAATTGGGCGGCATTTCTCCTATATTGTTCATTTCCCTTTCATTCAAGCCAAATATAAAATGACCAAGTCAACATCAATAACCACACGTTCAAGTACTATATCAAGACTAGCCAAAACAAGATTCGAGAATGTCCCGAGACTGGCCCGCACAACGTTCCAAATCAGCCCACACAATACGACATTCAATAATCGTTAACATAACGACTACGACATATTCAAATTACTTCTAATAATCTACAGCCACAAACTTCATCGAAACGACCTTATAAAAGTCCAACATTTACAACCAACCAAAATCAAGCATAATACTTACTTATAACTACACATTTAATCTTTTAAGTCAACAAGAACAGCCCAACAACCTCATATAAACAACTACAACTTTAAATATCAAGATTCCTTCATTTTAACACATAATCCATAATATTAATAACAATAACAACAATCAACAACCACCTAATTTGAACAACTCCAATTCTGTCCATTTCAACACCAACACTAATCATGCAATTTTCTTACTTCCAATTTCATCTAATACACATTAATCTCTCCATTACAACACCATGAACTCCAATTACATTACAAAAGAAGAAGTCTTACCTCAATTTAATTTGGACAGATTGTACCACTTCTTCTTCTTCAACTCAAATTCCAATGTTGCTGCCTCCTTTGGGACCTTTGGAACACTTTTATGGAGTTGTAATTCTCCTTCTCTTCAACATTTAAGGCTGGCCGTGAACGAAGTGTACCATGGTGTGGTGGTTTTCTCTCTAAATCAGATTTGTGAAGATGAATTATGAGCTATGCTTTGTCATCAACTAATTTTATATATGCTACCAGCCATGATGACAAGTGTCCCACTATGCATGCTATCATTCATGATTAGATTTTAATTATTATGCTTAGTGGGGCCCACTTAATACACTAATTAGGCTAATTAATCCTTAATCCCCACTTAATAATCTAATCATGGTTAATTAACCCCTAATCTCCACTAATATTTCTATACCAATTAAAATTTATAAGCAATTTGTGCACTAATTAAAATCGGGGTTTAAAAGTCCTTGTCTCATATCCCAAAATAATCTTTTCCTTGAACTTATCTCGATTAGCCTAAAAATATTCCAATGTACAAAAATACGGGATATAACATCCTTCCCCCCTTTAGAACATTCGTCCTCGAATGTTAAACTAGCCTCATAAGGTCTTATAAGGATTTTGGGGAAGTTTCTCTTATTGCTATAACATATAGTTTCATCTACCAATCAATGTAATCAATTGAGGAGTTTGGATTACCTGTAGGCATAGGGAACAAATAAGGATACTTATTCTTCATCTCCTCCTCGGCTTCCCAGGTCATCTCTTCCCTGTTATTATTTCGCCACAATACCTTGACGGAAGCCACATCCTTAGTACGCAACTTTCTCACTTGACGATCAAGTATAGCTACAGGGTTCTCCTCGTAAGATAGCTCCTCCGTTACCTGGACATCATCTACGGGGAATACTCTAGAAGGGTCACCAATACATTTGCGAAGCATCGACACGTGAAAGATTGATGTACTACTTCCAAATCAGATGGTAGGTCCAATTCATAGGCAACCTTGCCTACCCTACGAATAATCTGATAAGGCCCAATGTACCTCGGGCTAAGTTTCCCTTTCTTGCCGAATCTCATTACACCCTTCATGGGTGACACCTTTAAGAACACCCAATCACCAATCTGAAACTCTAAGTGTCGACGTCGATTATCTGCGTATGACTTCTGTCGACTCTGGGCTGCTAATAACCCTTCCTGAATAAGCTTCACCTTATCAACAGCTTGCTGAATCATATCTGGGCCTATTAATTTAGTCTCACCAACAATGAACCAACCGATAGGTGACCTGCACTTCCTCCATATAAGGCCTCATACAGTGCCATCTAGATACTAGAATGGTAGCTATTATTATAGGCAAATTCGATAAGTGGCAAATGATTGTCGACTACCTCTGAAGTCAATAATACAAGCCCGCAACATATCTTCTAGCCTCTGAGGGTAAAATGCTGTGCTAAGACTCACCTGTGTCCCCAATCCCTTCTGGAATGATCGTAAGTTAAGCGTAAATTGAGCTCCTCTGTTCGAGATAATAGACGTGGGAACCCCATGAAGTCTCACTATCTCCTTGATATATAACCTCGCATAGTCCTTAGCTGAATAAGTAGTTCTGACTAGAAGAAAATGAGTTGATTTTGTCAGCCTATCCACAATAACCCATATAGAGTCATACTTCTGTGGAGTGCGAGGTAAGCTTGTAATGAAGTCCATATTCTGGAATCTTCAGCCTCATGTATTACTTCTCGACTTCTTTAAATGACTTTAACTGTCACTCTTCTTTTAAATCTTAATTTCAATCTTTAGAGTTGGCTATCAAGTAGCGCTGGAGTTCCCTCATATAATAACTTTACATAGTTGCTCTGTGCTCTGTCTATTATTAACTGGTATAATTCTGAAAGAATTTTTTTTGATTTGACATATAAATTCACTATCTTTTAGTAACCAGCTCGTGCTGATCGTCTCGCTTAAATCATTTCACAATTTCCCTTAACCCAACTTGTAACAGTTTAAACATATTATCTCGTGTCGTTTCTTTATCTTTAATTCAAACTCTTCTATTTCCTCTTTACTCAGATTTTGCTCTTAGTTCTCCTATCACGCGCCCTATTTAAATCTTTACAAGAATATGCATAGGTGCTCAAATTAGCCCGAGAAATACCTTAGCGTCGTCTCACTAGTCTTCATGCTTTACTTTGCTTTCTCCTCTCTTATCTTACATTCGGTATCGGGATAAACCTTCGACTCAACCATGACCATGTCCTATTTGCCCTCAGTATTAATTCTATCTCGGTAACTTAGCTTAAACTATCTTTACATCCTTCCTTAATGTACCTAAAATATCACAACTGCATTGTTATTACTAAATCTTTACTCTTCTTATCAAGTACTCACTTGGTCTCATTCTTAGGATACAAATATTCGTAGGTTGCATAACTATTCTTGTACCACTTGTATAAAGTATATCCAATCTTAGTCATAGTCTTTCCTCTGCCTGGTTCATTCTGCTTACATATCTCATCCGTACTAAAATTCGCTCGTAGCCTATCTTGTCATACTCCTTTCCCTTCCTTTATTCATCCTTTGATTTTCTCACTTCCTACTGTAGAAGATTTTCTATTCCTTCTCCTTTGCTACTTATAGGTCGCAATATCATTAGCGGATAACTCTATTGACAACTTCTTAGCCTCTAATCCAGCATAGCATTGCTATCTTTTACAATATCTCTTAAGTTACTCATTACCATTCTCTTGTCGTATTCTTTCTTTCTTTTTTTTTTTTACAAGCTCCCACTTTCTAATGTCATATCATTCACGATCTTTACAAATAATTCTCAACACTGTCTCAATTACCATCCTGACTTCTATCCATTTATTGCTAGCTTTTAGATCTTACTAATTTGTCTCAGCAAGGGATCTCACTTGAAGCTCAAGCATCCGTATCAAATATATTGCAGTGTCAATTGTTTCCATCTCACACTTATATTTCTCTCACCCGCTTCCCCCCTTAAGGGTGTACTTATACCATTATCCGTTCATATTCTGCTCTATGTCCCTATTTCTAATCTCAAATTCATCCGATCCCTTTTTCCAATTCACTTGGTACTGTACCATATCCATGTCTTTTCCTTATAATCTATAACTTTGATTATCCACGTACGAAACCTTAACAAAATCACGAAGCGACGAGAATCTTTCTATATATAGTATAAAATCTCATCGTATACGTGACTATAGAGTAATGAGACCAATGTAGCAACTCATCCAAGGCCACAATCCACTCACTCCAATCAATAATTAATTAGTACTTATAGTCGTTCCAATCTCAGTTAGGTGGCACTTATATTCCGATGATAAGTGTCCAAAATTCTCTTGTAATATTATCTTTATCCCACCTATATCATCTGTTTCCTTTAATAAATTTACAATACATCATTTGCGCCTCAAGCCTACCGTCTTTGTCCTTTAAGGATTCCACTATTTTCGAGGTGAAGTCTTTTTGTACACGCGGTACTCCTTTATGCCTTTATGCCCTTTTGTCCCTTATTGTGTACCCTGTGCCGACTTCTAACTTACTCAAAATCATATCAAGTTCATCTAAATGACAATCTTATTTTATAACCTTGTCATTGTACTATACCTTTAAGTTCATAACTACATATTTCTCTTTCGTTCCATACTCGTACTCAATTAATTATGTCTATCTTGGATGCTTCCTTTAGAATTCCCTTACCATTTCTCCAATCTATGTCCATCCCCTTTTTTTTCTATGCACGAGGAATCTTATGTTACCTCTGTATCCTTCAGAAAACATCACTTCTGCACAACCCCTTTCTCATTTTCAAATTGTATTTCGTTCATCCCTGTTTGTTCTTATCATACCAGTCATTTCCTAGCACTCATTTTACCTCGTTGCTCATCTTTCTATAGCTTGGTCTTTCACAGCTCCACCACTTATATTACTCGTGTCCTCTGCTATACATGTCATGACCTATTACTGCACTATTATCTTGATTTTTTCTTATTTCCTCCTTTCAATTTACTCCTTCTTCTCTAGTGCTCGCTATCATTTCCGCCATCACATAATCTTTATTCTGAACTTTCCCTATAGAAGAACTTTATAAGTCTTTCTTATTCGTTCTATAGCTGGCCTCTATACTTTAGTCACATAGATCACGTCATATCTTTTAGTCACTTCCTCACTAGGCTTTACTTATTTCCATAACAATCCTCATTATATTCACATCATATCCTGTGCGTATTCAATCCTATAGTGTAACACTCCTTAACCTTATTCACGATTCTTACTATGCGTTGATTACACTCGGTGGAGTAAGCGTACTTAACCTTTTACCTTCCCTGGTCAATCTTATTCTTAATATCTCACAAACTGTCTTATCAATACATTCATATCCATCACAATTCTTTTTCCTCTGTACTCTTGACTCAATCATACTATTACTTCTTTTAACTATAAGCTCGTCGTAATCCATCCCTGCTTATCAATTCGTCTCGGTACCTTAATATAACTCTCTATCAAGGTTTGCCGGCCTTTTTCTAAATCATCTCTTAGTATCACAAGCCCTTTCCAAATTTTTCTTTTTACCATATCGATATCGACCTCTTAATTGCTATTACTATCAATTCAGCAATTAACTTATTTCTCAAGGTCAGCCGTACTCGCAACTTAGTCAAATCATATCCTTACTATTGACACGGCCTTTCAAGACATATTACAAACCTATATCTCATTCTCTTTTTATTCCTAGGAAAATTTTGGCAGAGTTCCCTCTGTATTTCTTACTATCTCAAAACCTGCATGCAGGAAATACCAATAATGCCTCACAGGGCCAACATATATATATATATATATATATATATATATATATATATATATATATATATATCATATCATATCACGCCACACGTGGCTCCCAATATCAACAACAAGATAAAAATGATGAACTTACCTCGTATGTCCAACTCAAACTGCACCTGTTATACTTTCCTGTTTACTTTCCCTTTCAATCTTTAACTTTACATTTCAATCATACTTCAAATACCTTGCTCGACATATATCTTTCGTACCATTTCTTACCTGCGTACTTTGTAACTTCCAATATCATCATACTTTCTTCCTGTCGATGCCGTTCTTCTTGAAATCAAGGGCTAGTATAAGGAATCTCATTTCCTATGGCTTGGCTCTATCGCACGATCTTAGACATGAAAGAAAGGTAACATCCTAAATTCCCTGTAGCCCCTTGTTTATAGATGTGGTGCACAACACACCGATAAACAAGATTCTACTAGACACGGACGGAAGACACTCCGAGGATGAACTGCTCTGATACCACTTTTGTCACGGCCCAACCCCGTAGGCCATGACTAGTGCCCAAGCTGGACACTCGTATGTTGACACCCAATTTTGTCCCTCCTTTATTCTAATTTATTTCTTCGGGCTTCTAAATTTATTGACGAGTTAAATATTTTATTTTCACTACTATTTCTACTACTATTAATATCATTATTTTCACAAATTTCAAAAGGGTTCGTCGTCACTTTATTTTCGTTAAATAATTATACTTTATCAAGTCTTTATTTTCTACACATTAATTTCACATAATACATATTGTACTAGTTGTTAAATTAGAAGCCTGGGAATAATTAAAATAGAGAAGAAAATGCTCAACAATTTCAGCCATTCTTTCTTACAAGCCCATATTCGGACTAAAGTAATTCAGCCCAACAATTCAACAACTGATCCAGCCCATTATTTTTACCCGACCCGGTCCAGCCCATCTCCTATTAACAAACAAAACCTAATCCTTTTTCATTCCTCAGCCGCCTCCCTCCCTATCTCTCTCCTCTCCGCTCCTCTCTCTCATCTCTTTCCCTTCCATTTTCGACCGCTGCTCCGCCCGCTTTCAACCATGGCAGAGTCAAACAGGCCATTTTCGTGTAAAACCCTCTGCTTTCTTTGTCGTCTTCTCTCTTCCCCTTGTCATCTTCTCTCCTTGTCCTCTTCTTTTCCCATTTGAAGCAAAACCCTATTTTTCTTTAACCATGGCAGTATTGTCCTTAACATTTTTATACCAAAATTGTCTCCACGCCTGCTCTGTCTGAGATTTCTGTCGTTGACAGGAAAAAGCATTCCTTTTCTTGCTTCAAACGTACGTTCATCCTCAAAAACCATTAATGGTCGAACTATTTTGGTATAATCTGCATCTTTTTCTTCTGCAACATTAGACGCTCAATGTTGACAGCTCTTATTTCCTTTTCTTTTTATTTTCGGTCAACACAAAAATCCAAAAAAATTCAATGATCTCTGAAAGAGTCACGAGGGAGATTTGATTTTCAACGGTTCTTTCGGCTTTTGGTTTGGAGCCAAAATCGGGAATTCAAAAAAACTGAAACCCTAGAACTTCTAGTCTATATATATGCCTTAAACATTCAGCCAAAAAAAGGAGGAGGAGACGGATTGGGAATTTTTGGGGGGACGACACTCAAAATTTCTATTTTTCACTCCTGCTCTAATTTTAGATTTGTTCAAATCTCGTTCTGTTTCGGGTTCAGTTGTTACTTATGTTTTGAGATTCTTCAAAGAAGAAAAATGGAGCCGAACTTCGTTATTTAAGGGATACACGGACTGGGGGAAAAGAAATACAAAAAAAACAGTTCACTTTACTTCTGGACATCGATTTCAAAATACAAAGTTTTACTCCGTATTACTCTATTATTACTCTACTATTGCCTCGAATCCGACAAGACGAGAGTTAGGTTCGAGACATCAACACTCAGTTCACTGCACATAAAAAAGGAGTATCGCATACGAGTCCCTCGGGCTCGTCTTCTCCCGCATTCGGTGTTGGGCTAAAAGCCCAACATGACTCCTCTCGTGTCCGGCCCTATCTGCGGCCAATA
>NC_081345.1:66720780-66725808 GCF_029784015.1 Lycium ferocissimum
TTAATTTTTTCCCAAAAGTGATGACCCGCTCTAAAACAACCTTTCCTTTTCAAATTCAACCTCCCAAACTATTAGCTAAAGACTAAACCTCTATGGCCAAGGAATGCTCCTCAACAATCAAACGCGCCAAACTACCCATAATCATTGTCTTCCATCTCAATGTATCCGCTACCACATTAGCCTTGCCCGGATGATAAAGAATGGTAAGTCATAATCATTGAGCAACTCCATCCATCTACACTGCCTCAAATTTAGATCTCGCAGATTGAATACATGTTGAAGACTGTGTGAACACCTCACAATGAACTCCATATAGGTAATGTCTCCAACTCTTCAAGACAAAAACTACCGCTGCCAACTCTAAATCATGAGTGGGGTAGTTCTTCTGATGCACCTTTAATTTCCTCGAAGCATATCTCATCTTCTTGCCCTGTTGAATCAACACACAACTAACCCAATCCGAGAAGCATCATAATAAATCGTAAAAACCATTCCTTCCATAGGTAAGGCTAAAATCGAAGCCGAAGTCAATAAAACCTTGAGCTTTTGAAGGCCCACCTCACTCATCAGACCACTGAAAAGCCACATTATTTTGAGTCAAACGAGTCAAATGGGAAGAAATAGATGAGAACCATTTCACAAATCATTGATAATAACTCGCAAGACCCATAAAACTTTAAATATCTGTCACTGAAGTAGGCCTAGCCCAATCTCTAACTGCCTCAATCTTTTTGGGCTTTGCCATGATGCCATCCATAGACACTACATGCCCCAAGAATGCCACCGAGCTAAGCCAAAGCTCGCACTTCAAATATTTAGCACATAACTTCTTCTCTTTCAATAACCCAATCATGATCCTCAAATGCTTCTTATGGTCCTCCTTACTACGGGAATAAACTAGAATGTCATCGATGGAGACAATGACAAAGGAATCCAAATATGGCTTGAAGACCCATTTATCAAATTCATAAAAGTTGCGGGGGCATTGATAAGCCCAAACGATATGACCAAGAACTAATAGTGACCATAGCCGGTCCTGAAAGCTGTCTTTGGAATATCTTCCGCTTTAATCTTCAGTTGATCATAACCTGAACTCAAATCAATCCTGAAGAAGATTGATGCACCATGAAGCTGGCCAAATAAGTCATCTATGCAGGGTATCAGATACTTGTTCCTGATTGTAGCCTTGTTCAACTGTCAATAGTCGATACATATCCGGATGGTACAATCCTTCTTCTTCACGAACAGAACGAGGGCACCCCAAGGAGAAACACTATGTCTAATGAATCCCTTGCTCAACAAATCCTGCAACAGTTCCTTCAACTCTGTCGGAGCCATACGATAGGGTGGAATAGAATAGGCTGAGTGCCTGGCTCCAAATCAATGCAAAAGTCAATATCTCGATCAGGACGCATACCAGGCAAATTTGTGGGGAAAACCTCCGAAAACTCACTAACTACTGGTACCGACTGAAGGGAAGGAGTATCCATGCTAGTATCCTAGATGAGCCAAGTATGCTAAACACCCTTTATCAACCAACTTCTTTACCCGAAGGAACGGTATAATCTTCTTGGGTGCATGTTATATCCCGTATTTTTGTACATTGGAATATTTTTAGGCTAATCGAGATAAGTTCAAGGACAAGATTATTTTGGGATATGAGACAAGGACTTTTAAACCCCGATTTTAATTAGTGCACGAATTGCTTATAAATTTTAATTGGTATAGAAATATTAGTGGAGATTAGGGGTTAATTAACCATGATTAGATTATTAAGTGGGGATTAAGGATTAATTAGCCTAATTAGTGTATTAAGTACCCACCAAGCATAATAATTAAAATCACCGATCATGAATGATAGCATGCATAGTGGGACACTTGTCATCATGGCTGGTAGCATATATAAAATTACTTGATGACAAAGCATAGCTCATAATTCATCTTCACAAATCTGATTTAGAGAGAAAACCACCACAGCCATGGCTGTTACTGTTCACGGCCAGCCTTAAATGTTGAAGAGAAGGAGAATTACAACTCCATAAAAGTGTTCCAAAGGTCCCAAAGGAGGCAGCAACATTGGAATTTGAGTTGAAGAAGAAGAAGTGGTACAATCTGTCCAAATTAAATTGAGGTAAAACTTTTCTTTTGTAATGTAATTGGAGTTCGGGTGTTGTAATGGAGAGATTAATGTGTATTAGATGAAATTGGAAGTAAAAATTGCATGATTAGTGTTGGTGTTGAAATGGACGAATTGGAGTTGTTCAAATTAGGTGGTTGTTGATTGTTGTTATTGTTATTAATATTATGGATTATGTGTTAAAATGAAGAATCTTGATATTTAAAGTTGTAGTTGTTTATATGAGGTTGTTGACTCGTTTCTTGTTGAGTTAAAAGATTAAAGGTCTAGTTATAATTAAGTAATTGTGTTGTTGTAATGGATGGGCTGTTTGGGGCATGTTGTTGTTAAGTCATTAACGGGATTTGCTTGTGTATGAATAATAGTCACTGATTGTTGTGTTTCTCGATTCGAAAAGAAAAGATAAGGTTAAAACGTATCTCTAGTAGTCCGAAAGATTGATTTTGGGTGGTTGTAAATGTTGGACTTTTATAAGGTCGTTTCGATGAAGTTTGTGGCTATAGATTATTAGAAGTAATTTGAATATGTCGTAGTCGTTATGTTAACGATTATTGAATGTCGTATTGTGTGGGTTGATTTGGAACGTTGTGCGGGCTGTCTCGGGACATTCTCGAATCTTGTTTTGGCTAGTCTTGATATAGTACTTGAACGCGTGGTTATTGATGTTGACTTGGTCATTTTATAGTTGGCTTGAATGAAAGGGAAATGAACAATATAGGAGAAATGCCGCCAAATTTTCTAGAAATAAGCTACTAATGTTGGAATACGTTTTGAACCTTTCCGTAGCTTAACTATAGTTCTTAACATTTTAATATAGGTTGAGACACTTCGGGCAGCGTATACGTATTGTATCACGGATAAGCGTTGAAGGTATGTAAAGCTATCCTTTCTTTCTTTTGGCATGACTTAGATATAAGTAACGTATGATGTGAACTCGGGGTAATTCTATTCACGAGCTTCGAGTGTGATTCATGATCCTTATTCACTTTCGATGTTAGAACTCTTAAAGTAATTGAGCTACCCTCTCAAGTCTTCTATACGTTGGATAGTAGTCGGTATGTATAAACTTCTATTCTTAGGGAATCTACGATAACTAATGTCCTTGACTTCCATAAGTTATTTCACATTATCTTGATACGTGTCTATGATTCCTGAGGCTCTATTTGATATAGTCCATGGTGACATTCAAGTACTTAACATGACTATCGCTTTGATACTCGAGTGTTAGTTAGTTTACTTATTCTATTGAGTCTCAGATGATGATGTAGTTGCATATGGTTGCTCATGAAATTCTACTCGTGCATGTTGTTATTGTATCATTCACCGAGTCAGTCGGGTATGTTATCACGCACGCTCACTACATTGTTCACCGAGTCCCTTACTAGAGGGCTGGGTACGGTATATGATGATATGATGATACGATGACATGATTATGGTACCGAGTCCCATGATGGGCCGGGTATGGTATACGTGTACACGACTTTATTCACCGAGTCCCATAACGGGCCGGGTATAGTATATGATAATGATATGCATGATTTTATTTCATAAGGCACAGGTACAGTGATTTCTTGATTATCATACTTGTCTCTTGGAATCTTTATTTCAGTTATGATCTTCCCTATTGTATTTCATGCTTTATATACTCAGTACATATCTTGTACTGACCCTCTTTCTTCTGGGGGATGCGTTTCATGCCCGCAGGTACAGATACTCGATTTGGTGATCCTCCAGCTTAGGACTACTACTCAGCTGTCTTGGAGTGCTCAATTATTCCGGAGCCTAGACTTTCGATACAGATCTTTGATACATGTATATGTATATGTTTATCTAGGGGTAGGCGGGGCCCTGTCCCGTCATATTTCACTATTGATACTCTTAGAGGTCTGTAGACATATATGTGGGTTGTATATGGATGTTGTTCAGCCGTGTCAACATGATTTATTTTGGGATGTTCCCGTACGTAGTGGCAGCCTTGTCGGCTTGCGTATATATTTTGGGATGTTGTAAGTAGTGGCAGCCTTGTCGGCTTGCGTATATACACTTGGGACGTTCTCATACGTTATGATAGCCTTATTGGCTCGTGTACTTTGTTATCTTTGATTGGTTGTGAGTCCTCCGGAGACAGGTTACCTATATGTATAAAGGTGACGTTCTGAAATAACGTCTTGTCTTTGAAAGCTTCCATATTATGTTGAGACTCAGTTTGATTGTTTCTAATAAGTACGTATACGATGTCATACCCTATTTTAACCGGGGTCAAAATAGTTTATAACATCCGGGTAATTCCGGGGTCATTTAAAGTTAGGAGTCGCCACCTAATTATTTATGGTGAATTAGGGCACCTAAAGTAATTAAAGTTATTAATATAAAGTTTGATTTTAAAGTCTACGAAACCAAAAAGATTCTAAGTACGGGTTCAAATAACCTAGAGGGAAGGTATTAGGCATCCTCTAAGTTCCATTAATAATGGTTAATCCGACCAGACTTAAATTTAATTAGGCTAAGTGTAAATATAGTATTATAAAAAAAACATAGCTTTGTAATTATAACTAAAGTGGTAAATAGCCATGTAACAATGCTATTTAAAATAGGACTCATAGAAAATAATAATTTGTATAAGGAGTACTTCTATGTAAATATAATTGTTGTTAAGACCTTAAACGAAAATATAATAGTGTTGTTTACAATAATACTTGTAGAGGAGATTCGAACAAACATGAATTTCAAGTAAAGATATTATTATATGAATATTGCGATGTAAAAAAAATCTAGACTTGTTTTTGTAAATAGGCTGTAAAAGAAATAGATTTTCTTTCTCTTTCATTAGCTTTATTTAACTAAAATATGCATAATTCTTGAAAAAAATGTATTCATAAAATATATTTGGA
>NC_081345.1:66725908-66771617 GCF_029784015.1 Lycium ferocissimum
TTAGGGGTTGCTAGAGTCGAGAAAACTTTATGGATTGAAGCTAGGATTTTGTCTTCAAGTGAAGTATTTCCATCCAAGGTTTATTCCTACTCAATCAAAGGTAAGTTTTATGATCATTTCATGTTATTTGGACTATGGAGAGGTTGATAGACTTGGGTAGAAGAAGAAAGTAGAAAATGAAGTCTAAATGTAGCTTTTATGATGTTTATGAGTAGTAATCTATATGTAGTCATGATTCTTAGTATGATATGAGTATAACCATGTTATGGAAGGTAATAATGGTGATGAAGAACATTATTTGTAAATGTGCTAAAATGGGTATGAAGTTGCTAGTATGAGTTGAACATGGAGGTGAACATTGGAGTCTTAGTGTAATGTGATTACTTGAATTGGATATTATGAGCGTATTATGGATGTTATTGTGGTTGTTGGAAGTTGTTTTGTGATATGGTGGAAGTTGATGAAATAGGGGAAATGCTGCCCAATTTTCATTAGACTATGAATTATTCTAGTTTGAATTTAAGAGTGTCATTAAGGCCTAACCATGGAATGAATCCTTCTAAATGTAGATTGTTCAAGCTTCAACCGTGAACGTTAGATTGTTGAGAAGGCAAAGAGGTATGTAAGGCTAGACCTTCTTTCAATAAGGCATGGTTCCTTGGATATATATATCCTTTTATGAGCACCATAATGTCCTCCAAATGATTCTATCTCTAAATCTACTAAAGCTCATGATCCTCGATACTTTCATGATTCTATTGCATCCTTTATATGATAGTTGATCCTCCAACGATAGACGTAACAAAAACGATAATGGTAATGATGTTGATGATGCTTATGGAACTTTATGTATACTTTCCTAAGTATGTATGACTATTACGTGACACCGAGCTTATATAGCCGGGTATGATACCTAATGCGCACACACCACTGTAGTTGGGTACAGATACCACTGAGCCTTGGTAGGGCTAGGTATGTATAATCACCGAGCCTTGTCATGGCCGGGTATGCAAAACACCAAGCCTTCATGGTCGGGTATGGTATGGATACGAATATGAATACAAACACGAATGTATATGTATGTATGTACACTAGCACGCTTTAGAAATGGCAGGTCCCTATGAAAGACAAGTAAGTAAGTAATGATGATAATGGCTTTACTATCCCCCGATTCTCCCATCTTATGTTGTTTCTTATGTTGTCTCTTATGTTCCTATTATGATGATGATTATGCTTTGCATGCTCAGTACAATATTCGTACTGACGTCCTTTTATTTGTGAACGCTGCGTCATGCCCGCAGGTGGCCAGGGAGATAGGCTCGATCCATTGCTTTCTTATTCAGGGACTACTTAGGGGAGCTCCATTTCATCCGGAGCCACAGCTTTTGGTATTATTCTTAAATGTACATGGGCACGGCGGGGTCCTGTCCCGCCTATATGATGTTACCTACTCTTCTTAGAGGCTCGTAGACAGTTGTATATGGTTAGATATCTTGAAGCCTTGTCGGCTCATATTTTGTATATCATTTTGATGGCCTCGTTGGCTTATGTATATTGATGTGGGCATAGTTGTCAATGATTGTATAAATGTGTTATTGCCTAATGAGCTTAGCGTTTATTGATGTATAGTATTCATGAATAAGCTATGTGGTCCACCTATACGTGAATATGAATGTACGATAAGAGGTACCCGGGTGGGTTAGCACCGTGTTCCCGTCATGACCCTCGGGTCGGGTTGAGACAAGTTATCATACTACTAATGAGGTCCCTTAGGGAAAAAAAGAAGACGAAGTAAAACACGAAAAAGGATGAGGTATTGTTTTAGGGTTTATGGGACCAACTTAAGTATTTATAGGGGCAGTATAAACGGAATCATGTTTGAAATAAGTTATGTTGTGATGTCTTAAGAGGAAACCATTAAAAGGGAATTGAATTAGTGGCTCGAATGCGAGTGTGAGCATCACGACTCAATTTCACTAAGTCGCGTGGGCACCTACCTTTTCCACCTTGGTAGGTGAACCCTTAACTCAACCGTAATGACCCGTTTGGTCGTTATTGCATTTTTACCATTATTGCCCCTATTGAATCAACCCCAAGCCTTGTTAGTACTATTTTGAGCCGCAGGGACTAATGGCACAGCTCCCTAGGCACCGTTTTGGGTTTTGGAATGACTTTTAGAAAATTTTATCTTAAAGCGAAAACCGTTTGACTCGAAGTTGACTTTTGGGTAAACGTAACTGTACGTAAATTCTGACAGTTCCATTAGGTCCGGAGGGTGATTTATGACTTTGTGGTGTCATTGGTCTGGTTCCCGAAGGGTTCGAGTGTGATTTGAATCATTGGTTGAGAAACTGGTTAAGTTAGAATTGGAGTTGACCACGGTCAACAAAGGGTCAAGATGGTCTCGTGTAGATGTTTTGGAAGTTTCAATAAGTTTGTACAATGATTTTAGACATGTCCACAAAGTTTGATTAGATTCCGATGAGTTTTGGATAAGTTTGGGCTGTACGGTGATTGTTTTCGGTTTCGATGTCGATTTGAGCATAAAGGGTACCATATTGATCAAACGGCCTTTGATTCGTGTCTCGACTGAACCATTGTATCCGTACCATAATTTTTGAACCATAGCAACTGATATCATCAAGTTTCGACATCGTATGAGGGAATTATGATCATTTTACTAAGAGTTGGGTTGCCAGTTTTTTAAAATAATTACGAAATTGCCACTGAATTCGTATTTAAAAATCTGCATTTTTTCCAAATATTGAAACCAACACTCCTTCATGATAAGGTCAAATGGAGTAATTCAAAAGCCTAACTTGACTGGAATTTTATAAGGAATCCGTTGGGCCCGTCAAAAGCAAGTTTTGGGATCGTTTGGCACCAGAAACAAGGCAAAAAAGCTAGGCGTTTTTGCCATTTAATGTTGTTTGGGTTTCTCTCGTCTTGAAAGCTTGGGTTTGGGAGAATTCAAGGTTGTTGTTCAAGTTTCTTCCATGGGGTAAGGTCTAAACCATAATCTAAGTATTTCCCTTTGATTCATTCCCTTGGTTTAAGCTTTAATCCATGATTTCTAAAGTAGAAAATTAGGGTTTTTCATGAAGAAGGTTTAATGGGTATTTCTTGAGAAGTTCATAAAATTGGTTAAAATTCTTAAGCTGCTTTAAATGATGAAATTGATTGGGTTTATGCTAGAATATGATGTATCTAAGTTTGTTAATCATATGCCTTCCATTATTAGTGATGAATTCTTGAATTTAAGAGTTAGCGTTTATACCCAAAATTGGGGGTTTTGCTTGGATTTTGAAATTGGATGAATCCTTGAGCTAATTTAGCAATTAGTTGATGGGTTTTGATCACCTAGTGTTTAATTGGATAATTTACCCCCGAGTTTCCCGTTTTGCCCTTATGGGCCTTGTTTCACCAAATTCTATGGTTGGTTTTGACCCAATTTGAATGATAGCAATATAGGTATCGATATTCATGATTTCTAATCTAGATTTTGAATATGAATAGACTTTCTTGATCTCGAGGCTCAAGGGAATGAAAGGCTAAGGTATGATTGTTGGTGATATTGTTGTTCGGCCTTCCAGGTAGGTTACGGCTTACCCTATGGTGAGACTTCGTTTAGCGAAGCATATATTTAGACGATATTATCGGAGAAAGCATTTAAACCTTCGGGATGAAGTTGGGTTGCATATTGTCTTAGTTTAGGCCCTTTTGTGTGATTGGGGCTAGCCACCCCGTTGTGGTGTGACTTGATTTGTGCTATTATTGTTGGCTTGATGCCACGTGGTGATAGTAGATTTTGGAGACTATTGACATATCTTGTTCATGATATTGTAGTATCTTACTTGTAGATGTTTGATATGAGGATAGTGTTCTATATGGCTTGTGTCACACCCTAATTTCTGTTAGGGCGTGATGGGCACCCGACCCTTATTTAGGGCCGAGCGAACCCGCTGACTCACATAATATTATAACTCGTATTTTATACGTTGGGAAATTTCAGAGTCGGCGTGGAAAGTTAAGGGCGAGTCCATTTTCAAAAATTATTTTAACGTACAAGTAGGTTATGAATATTGGTTATGAATATTGTTAGTGTGGAAATATTGAGAAAGGTTGAGGGCGAAAAAGGAAAATTTGCAAAGTGACATTATGGGAATAATGTGGAAGGCAAGGGGCAAAATGGTAATTTCACAAAGTCCAAGAAAATCTTTGAAAGGTCAAAGTTTGCATAAGAAGGAATTGGTCTTCTTTATTAAGTTTCAAGAAAAGAGAAGAAAGTCCTAGAATAATGGAGAAAAAGGCCATGTGTTTAATTAATATTAGAGGGAGCTAAGTATAAATAGGTGAAGGAGGGCTAATTCTGTTACACCTTGGAAAAATCCCCCGTACATGTACAGTGAATATGATAAGAGAGGACATGTCGTATACCATGTTTTCACGAGTAGGAGAGAGTATTAGATGACCCTTAATGCGATTTTAAAGGCATACGATGCAAGGATAGGAAGTTGATAAGGAAGGCGGAACATACGGCGTGTGTCGGATAAGAATTTTGAATAACGAGTCCACGATGGCATAATGATGTCTTAGAGAAGATTAATAATGCCCCTAATATTGATATTGAAGTGTTAAACAAGTTAAGAAATGCTCCATAAGGATCGGAGATCAAACGAGACGACAAGAACGAAAATGGAATCCTTTGGGCATTATATGGTCCAATATACGGACCGTATAAATGATACCAGCCGTATAATTGGCCGTATAGTTGGCCAAAGGAGGGACCAGCCACTGGACCAAATGTACGCCGATACATACGGTCCGTATAAATAGTACGGACCGTATGTTGGTCCATAATGGAGGTCGGCCAGATTTTGTGGTTTTAAAATAATGATCCCATTTCATTTTTATTACTTCTCCTTCTCTCTACACGACTCCATCTCTCTCTAGAACTTTCTCAAAACTCTTCCAACACAAGAAAACCAAGGGAATCAAGGATCAACAACATCAAATTCATGAACCCAAGTGGATGAAACCCGTCTAAAGTCATCTCTCTCAAGAAATCCCCAAAGGATAGAAGCTAGGGTTTGTTGTTGGAGGAGTATTCTTACTCAAGGCTTGTTTACCACCATCCAAGGTAAGTTTCATGATCTTTTCGAGTTGTTTAAGGTATTGGAAGGTTAAGATACCCGAATTATAGAAAAGCATAGCAAATGGGTCATTCAAGAGTGAATAGTGTCATAATTGAAGGATAGTGGAATTGAATCATGAATGTTGGAGCGTTGTGATTATAAATATGTTATAAATGACATGTAGACTATGAGATAGGTATGAAGTATGCGAAATTATGATGGTGGGCTACAAACTATAAATGTGAGTTAATTGGAAGAAAATGGTGGATTTTACTAAATGTACATAAGTGGTGATTGTTGATACGATATTGTGAGTGTTGTTGTGAATGTGAGGAGTTGAAATGAAACATGGGAAATGTAGTAGAAACAAAGGAAACGCTTGCCCAATTTTCTATAGCTTTAATAAGTGCGCTCTCATGATTGTCTAACTAATGTTGATATGAATCCTCTTGAAGGTAAAAGACGCGAGCATTTAAAGAAGAACGAGCAAGTAACCGAATAGTAAACGACAAAGGTATGTAAGGCTCTACCTTTCTTTCTAAGGCATGCTTCTATGGTATAAACCCTCCTATCCTTCTATGATCTTTCTACACATATGTGTGTATCAGGAATGATGAATCTACATTATAAAAAGCTCGCATGAGATGAAATAAGAAGTAGGATATGAATGTGATGAGGAACCGAGTCTAGAGATCCTAAAGTTACAATACAAGCTTTCTATAAAGTTGATGACTCCTTACTATTAATCCTTGTCGATAAACCAATTTTATGATGATTAGCCTCTTTCATTCCAAGGCATGACTTTTCCTCACTTTCACGAATCTCTAAATCCCAAAGAACTAAGAACCTACATTCATGAATAGCCATACGAGAGAAAGATGAGATATATATTATGATTACGAAAGTAATGACGATGAGTCTATGACTATAGGGAGCTACGCATGTATAAGATAAAGAAGAAAGGTAAGGCACGGGCATGATAATTGATGATGAATTAAGTCTGAAGGGTCCTAGAGTGAGAAATGACGTCTACGAAGTCAATGATTCTAAGTATGGTTGCATTGATGCTTCTTCTTATGTACACGCACCTTAAGATATTAGTCCCTTCAAGGTGAGATACGATGATCTGATTACTCCATAATGTGGTCGGGGGCTCCATGACCTTACGTCACCCTGACATGACTATAGATGCCTATGAGTCCCAACATGTGTTGTGATGATATGTGTATATATACATGTATGTAATGATACTAAATTATGATAGAGCCATGATATGCTCACAAGACGATTAATAATTGTAAATCTATGATATGTATGATGATGTTAGCTTTGCTATGTATCTATGAAATGTATGGTAATGATAAGCATAGGTTACGTATGATGATGAATGTATGATGTGTGTGATGATGAGATTCCACCGCGCCTAATTGGCCGGACACGACCAACACTAGTGGGTAATGTGACTACGCGCGCGCCGAGAGGGCCGGACATGACCACCACTAATGGGCTGCATATGAGGGTTGTTTCTATGATTCCACCGCGCCTAGAAGGCCGGACATGACCACCACCGGTGGGGCTGCGTGTGACTACACACCGTGCCTAGAGGCGGGACATGACCACCGTATTGGTGGGGGGTTGTACTACGATGGGTACCGGACGTGAAATAATGATGATGATATATGTATGATATGGTAATGTGTGCATGCTATGATGATGTATGTATATGATGATGTATATACGAGAATGTATGTCCTATGTGATAACGTATGTATGATAAGTCAAGGTACGCCATGGTAGCTTATATGATATGCTATATGTAAAATACGTGCCACAGGTGTCCAGTCAAAAGTTATGTCCTCGCCCTGAGCCTTTATGATTTCCCTATTATATTTATTTCATTCATGCCTTACATACTCAGTACAATATTCGTCCGACGTCCTTTTTCTTTGAATGACGCTGTGTTCATGCCCACGGTGTAGACGGGGAGACGGCACGGATCCGCATAGGAGCTCTCGACGAGTTACGAAGCCCTCCTTTATTCCGGAGGTACTATTGTGAGACGTTATTTTGTGTACATGTATTATGGGCATGACGGGGTCCTGTCCCGTCCATGTGTTCAGTGTTCTAGTAGAGGCTCGTAGATGCATACGCGTGGGTAGTATGGTTCCATAGTCTTCATGTATATGCAAGTATATGTACATTAATATTTTGATAGCCAAAAGGGCCTATGTTATATAAGTAAATATGTTTTAAATGAAAAACGTTTTCTATGTTTACAAATTGATAAGGCATATGAATAAAGGCAGGATAAGCAGTAGAATGAGTGGTGCTCGGTGGTCAGCCTCGGGTACCAGTCGCGGCCCGTAGTTCGGGTCGTGACAAAAGTTGTATCAGAGCAGTTCAGTCCTAGGAGGTGTCTACGAGCCGTGTCTAGTAGAGTCTTGTTTATGGTGTGTTGCGCGCCACGCTAATAAACAAGAGGCTACAGGGCATTTAGAAAAAATGACCATCTTTCTTCTTATGAGATCGTGCGATAGAGCTAAATTCTAAGATTTTCCCCTTCTCTAACGGTGCGTTATGATTTCAGTTAAGTCGATGAAAGGAGAAGCTACTACCGCCCAGAAGGGCAAAGTAGTGATTGCAGAAGGGCTGGAACAAGGGCCATCTATGGATGTCGGGGAGAGCGAACCCCGAAAGGCCCTATCGCGGATTCCGCGTGTCTCGCCGGCTTTAGAGGATCGGGGAAGCCCGATTTTAGCTCCCACGGCCCCCGGTCCCTTCTTCGGACACCTCGGGCCAAGAGATGAGGTAGGCTATTCTTCTGCGGCTCGGTTAGTAGCCGCTCGAAGCTCGGCGGCGGGATGTGGACCCACGGTAACGAGGGTCGTGAGCTTGATCATGAGTTTAGGGGTACTCACGAGACAGCAATTCTCCGAGGCGCTCGGCTCGCTCACCGACTATAGCGCTCCTCCACGGTTTTCGGACCCCGGAGGTGATGGATATTCTAGGCCGTCCCCGGAGTCTCGAGTTTTCAATTCTCGGGATAGGGGTGTTTCGAGGAATGAAATCACCGTCTTGCGATGTAGTCAATGTAGGAGGTTACATTGGGGACCGTGCCGCTTGGGTTCGGGTGTTTGTTATGTCTGTGGCAAGCCAGGCCATGTTATGAGGGAGTGCCGATTTCGAGGCGGTAGGCGTGCGGTTCAGCCCACGGGATCCGCAGCCGGTTCTTCGTCATCCATGCGCCCTCTGGGGCAAGACTCTCAGATGCCAGCAGGCCAGGGTAGGAGCAGGGGGAGAGCACTTAGTTCGACTGGATCCCAGCGTCATACTTATGCATTAGCTGGGCGGCAGGATCTTGAGAATCCCTCCGATATGGACCCAGGTATATTTTTATTAATCTCTTATGGTATGTATATGTACTGATTGATTCGGGTCCTATGCTGTCATATATTACTCCTGGTGTGATGATTGTGCTAAGGGGAGAAATTTGAGCCGGCCCAACAATCCGAGATGGCGGTAATATTTTTATCAATAGACATAATGGACCCCTAGACTGAGTGTGCAAGCACAACTTATTAGACAAGCCCCATCATTTACATCCTTTAATGGTAAGTAATCTTATTTTGCGGAGTTGCGTGCTATGTGTGTCCCAATATGTTCCTTGTTAAAGCATGGAACGCGTTTCTGTTGAAATATGTACAGGTGCGGAATTGTGATGTTTACAAGAGAAAAGAGAAAGGAAGCTGTAGAGCTTGTAGACAGAATTGTCGTGAAGAGGAAAGAATGTAGATAATTGAGTACAAACGTGGAAGGAAGAGGAAATCCACGAAGTACGTGTACTTAAAGGACAGGTGGTATTATGAGGAAAGGGAAAAGTATTTCCTACGAACCTCCTCCACTAATATAGAATGAGGAGAGTGTACAAAAGAATAAGGTGGAAAGGGAAATGCGGTTATGAATTACGAGTTTACCGTACGGTGATAAAGTGATAAAGTAAGGCTGCTAGAAATAACAAATACGACATCATTATGATGGGTTTCGGAATCAATATTGAATGCGACACAAAAGTAACGGAGTATGAGGCAAGACGTGGTGTTAGTGGTATAGGAGATTTGGATCCGTGAAAACAAAGGAAGACAAAATGGTGAGTTTAAGGGAAGGCGCAATTACGATTACTATAAGCTGATTATGGGGAAGGGTGGAATAATGTGAAATGACAGAAAGAGGGAAGGATGATGCTATAAGAAAAATTTAGGTATAGAAGAAGGCAAGTCATAGAGTGGTATAACGGACATACTACTATTGTGAACGTATCTAGGGGCGAAAGTTGTTAATTAGAGTAATCTAAACATCGACCCATAAGCTGCCGGACCATTAAGTGAACACATCACATTCGGGTTGCTATGCTGTTGTATCATTGACCACGAAAAATAAGGAGAGCATGTTAAGACCTCCCGCGCAGATTATGGAAAACAGCCTGGATAAGATGTAATATAGCAAGGGATATATATATATATATGAAATCAAGAATTGAAGTTGAAGCAACGGATCGGAGAATGGTACAGGCAAAACCCCAAAAGGGGGGAAGCGAGTAGAGAGAACCTAAGTGTAGAGATTGAACGATGAACCTTCGTGGTTGGGTGCGTTATGTAAATACTATGGATATGTAATATATGTGGGATGTATATGATACGAATGCGAGTACAAAATGTTACGGGTATAGAAATACTATGAAAATGAATATGTAGGTGAATGCAAGTATGGATGGAAATACGGCTACGAACACGAGTATGTATATGGATATGGATACATGTATATGTATGGGGGCATCTTTAGAAGTGTTGTGAACGCAGAGCATTATGAGATCTAGCAAGGAGGGGAAGATAGGTCCCCGGTATAGTGGACCTTATGGAATTGTGCGCAACGCAGGCCAAACGGCTTACGAATTAGATTTATCTCCCGATTTGGGGTCAGTTCATCCCATTTTTCGTGCCTCGACGCTCCGTAAATGTGTTGGAGATTCTACTAGGATCGTCCCCGTAAGTGATGTTCAGGTGACAGAAAAGTTAGCTTATGATGAAAGACCCATTGCCATATTAGATCGGTAAGTACGGAGGCTTAGAAACAAAGAAGTGGCCTCAGTCAAGAATTTGTGAAGAAATAACAACTGAGAAGAGACGACATGGGAAGTGGAAGAAACTATGAAATCTATAGATCCGCATTTATTCCAGCCCCAGAAGGGATATACGATGAAACCTCAAGATGATAAGTTATGTATGCTTTCCTTTTATGCACATGGGTCGTGTGTGGCCAGTTTATGATGTTATCGTGTTGTAGCCCTATGAGGCAAAGATGTTATGGGCTGTTGTGACAGGTTGGTAGTGTCAAATTACAGGGGAAACTCTGGCGAATTTTTTTTCTAGAATTCCCGATGATTTTACATTCGAGGACGAATGTTCCAAAAGGGGGGAAGAATGTTACACCTTGGAAAAATCCCCCGTACATGTACAGTGAATATGATAAGAGAGGACATGTCGTATACCATGTTTTCACGAGTAGGAGAGAGTATTAGATGACCCTTAATGCGATTTTAAAGGCATACGATGCAAGGATAGGAAGTTGATAAGGAAGGCGGAACATACGCTGTGTATCGGATAAGAATTTTGAATAACGAGTCCACGATGGCATAATGATGTCTTAGAGAAGATTAATAATGCCCCTAATATTGATATTGAAGTGTTAAACAAGTTCCGAGAATGCTCCATAAGGATCGGAGATCAAACGAGACGACAAGAACGAAAATGGAATCACTGGGCATTATACGGTCCAATATACGGACCGTATAAATGATACCAGCCGTATAATTGGCCGTATAGTTGGCCAAAGGAGGGACCAGCCACTGGACCAAATGTACGCCGTACATACGGTCCGTATAAATAGTACGGACCGTATGTTGGTCCGTATAATGGAGGTCGGCCAGATTTTGTGGTTTTAAAATAATGATCCCATTTCATTTTTATTACTTCTCCTTCTCTCTACACGACTCCATCTCTCTCTAGAACTTTCTCAAAACTCTTCCAACACAAGAAAACCAAGGGAATCAAGGATCAACAACATCAAATTCATGAACCCAAGTGGATGAAACCCATCTAGAAGTCATCTCTCTCAAGAAATCCCCAAAGGATAGAAGCTAGGGTTTGTTGTTGGAGGAGTATTCTTACTCAAGGCTTGTTTACCACCATCCAAGGTAAGTTTCATGATCTTTTCGAGTTGTTTAAGGTATTGGAAGGTTAAGATACCCGAATTATAGAAAAGCATAGCAAATGGGTCATTCAAGAGTGAATAGTGTCATAATTGAAGGATAGTGGAATTGAATCATGAATGTTGGAGCGTTGTGATTATAAATATGTTATAAATGACATGTAGACTATGAGATAGGTATGAAGTATGCGAAATTATGATGGTGGGCTACAAACTATAAATGTGAGTTAATTGGAAGAAAATGGTGGATTTTGCTAAATGTACATAAGTGGTGATTGTTGATACGATATTGTGAGTGTTGTTGTGAATGTGAGGAGTTGAAATGAAACATGGGAAATGTAGTAGAAACAAAGGAAACGCTTTGCCCAATTTTCTATAGCTTTAATAAGTGCGCTCTCATGATTGTCTAACTAATGTTGATATGAATCCTCTTGAAGGTAAAGACGCGAGCATTTAAAGAAGAACGAGCAAGTAACCGAATAGTAAACGACAAAGGTATGTAAGGCTCTACCTTTCTTTCTAAGGCATGCTTCTATGGTATAAACCCTTCTATCCTTCTATGATCTTTCTACACATATGTGTGTATCAGGAATGATGAATCTACATTATAAAAAAGCTCGCATGAGATGAAATAAGAAGTAGGATATGAATGTGATGAGGAGGAGTCTAGAGATCCTAAAGTTACAATACAAGCTTTCTATAAAGTTGATGACTCCTTACTATTAATCCTTGTCGATAAACCAATTTTATGATGATTAGCCTCTTTCATTCCAAGGCATGACTTTTCCTCCGCCTCCACGAATCTCCTAAATCCCAAAGAACTAAGAACCTACGTTCATGAATAGCCATACGAGAGAAAGATGAGATATATATTATGATTACGAAAGTAATGACGATGAGTCTATGACTATAGGGAGCTACGCATGTATAAGATAAAGAAGAAAGGTAAGGCACGGGCATGATAATTGATGATGAATTAAGTCTGAAGGGTCCTAGAGTGAGAAATGACGTCTACGAAGTCAATGATTCTAAGTACGGTTGCATTGATGCTTCTTCTTATGTACACGCACCTTAAGATATTAGTCCCTTCAAGGTGAGATACAATGATCTGATTACTCCATAATGTGGTCGGGGGTTCCATGACCTTACGTCACCCCGACATGACTATAGATGCCTATGAGTCCCAACATGTGTTGTGATGATATGTGTATATATACATGTATGTAATGATACTAAATTATGATAGAGCCATGATATGCTCACAAGACGATTAATAATTGTAAATCTATGATATGTATGATGATGTTAGCTTGCTATGTATCTATGAAATGTATGGTAATGATAAGCATAGGTTACGTATGATGATGAATGTATGATGTGTGTGATGATGAGATTCCACCGCGCCTAATTGGCCGGACACGACCAACACTAGTGGGCTGCGTGCGACTACACCGCGCCGAGAGGGCCGGACATGACCACCACTAGTGGGCTGCATATGAGGGTTGTTGCTATGATTCCACCGCGCCTAGAATGCCAGACATGACCACCACCAAATGGGGCACCGTGCGACTACACCGTGCCTAGAGGGCCGGACATGACCACCACTGGTGGGCTGCATACGATGGGTACCCGGACGTGAAATAATGATGATGATATATGTATGATATGGTAATGTGTGCATGCTATGATGATGTATGTATGATATGATGATGTATATACGAGAATGTATGTCCTATGTGATAACGTATGTATGATAAGACAAGGTACGCCATGATAGCTTATATGATATGCTATATGTAAAATACGTGCCACAGGTGTCCAGTCGAAAGTTATGTCCTCGTCCTGAGCCTTTATGATTTCCCTATTATATTTATTTCATTCATGCCTTACATACTCAGTACAATATTCGTACTGACGTCCTTTTCTTTGGACGCTGTGTTCATGCCCACAGGTAGACAGGGAGACGGCACAGATTCATAGGAGCTCTCAGCAGATTTACAGAAGCCCTCCTTTATTCCGGAGGTGCTATTTTGAGACGTTATTTTGTGTACATGTATTTTGGGCATGACGGGGTCCTGTCCCGTCCATGTGTTCAGTGTTCTAGTAGAGGCTCGTAGATGCATGCGCGTGGGTAGTATGGTTCCATAGTCTTCATGTATATGCAAGTATATGTACATTAATATTTTGATAGCCAAAGGGCCTATGTTATATAAGTAAATATGTTTTAAATGAAAAACGTTTTCTATGTTTACAAATTGATAAGGCATATGAATAAAGGCAGGATAAGCAGTAGAATGAGTGGTGCTCGGTGGTCAGCCTCGGGTACCAGTCGCGGCCCGTAGTTCGGGTCGTGACAAATTCATCATTAAGAAAACTTGGAGAAAAAAAAAAAGAAGAAGAAAGAGAGAGAGGAAGGAGGTTCGGCCATGGTGGCCGAACATGGGGCAAGGAGGAGAGAGCAATGAAGAATTATTTTCTTCTTGCATTCTAAGTAATTGAAAGGTCCTCTACGGCATGGAGGATTCGTTGGAGTAATTAAATCGTTCGTTTGTGCTATACACAACCCTAAGCCAAGTGAGAGGTTGAAGGAAAAAGGGTAAGAATCAATCTTCCTTTAGGTAATACGAATGCTTGGTATACGTTGTAGTAGAGAAAAATGAATGAAAAACATGAAATCTTGCTTGTTGAAGTGTGGTCGTGCATGTATAGTATTTCACCGTACATGTGGCATAGTGTGTAGAAAAAAAATGGACTAAAGGTATGTAGTATATTGGTTGTTGTTGTAAAGGCAAGAAATGGGTGAAATTCATAAAGATATGTATGATGTTATGTGGCCGTGTAATTGCAAGGTTGGCCGTGTGTGTGTATTGTTGCATGAAAAGATGATAAACTAATTTTATGTAGTAGGTTGGTTGTTGTAATATATAGAAATGGATGCAAATTCAGGGAAATATGTATGTATTGTCAAGGCCAAAAATGATGATGTTTTGATAAGTTATGATGAATTGAGTCTAATTGATATTCTAGTTGTTGTAATTGTTGATTTCATGATGAAAATGAAGGTTGGATGACTTGTAATGAAGTTGTATTCATTATTGGATCGTTGAAGAAATAATGGGGCACTAGTATGTTTTCTTATAATGGTATGAATGAAGTTGTTAATGAATGATGAATGGTTATGCATGTTGTAGTAGGAAGAAATGAATGAAATTTATGAAGTCCTGCATGTTGAATGTTGAGCCGTGTAGATGTTGATGTTATAGCCGAATATGGACTGATTTTAGGAGTTAATGTTAGAATATATTTGGAGATGCTATTGTTGGTTTTGTTGTTGATATTGTGGCCGAGTTCCATTCTCGGGTTGTTGTTGTTGAATTGGGCCGAGTTAGAATCTCGGGATGGCGCATTTACGGGGAAATGCTTCCGAAATTTTGGTAGACAAGTGTTACTTCGAGAATTTACTTTTAGATGCTCAAGTTAACATTTGGTAAATGTGACCAAATTGTAGATTCTGGCGAAATTGGAACTTGAATTTGGAGGAGCGTAAGAAGCGGAAAAAGGTATGTAAGGCTTCACTTTTCTTTCTTGGCATGTCTTAGATGTAATAGGTTTGGACACGGGCCTCGGGGACATTTCTATTCTCCGGAATCCGCACCTAAAGTTTCCCCTTTTTCATTTAGTAGAATTGAATTAGAAATGGTGCGAAATGTTGGAAAAACCTCCTAAACATCTAGAACTTGTGCGAATAGGACCCGATTACCTTAAGACCCTCACCAGTGACGTCATGAATTGTAATGTACGTAAATTTGGTACGCCGCCTCATTTGCCCCGAGGTGGGCCCATCGTTCCCGGATTTTCCTTATTGTCCCATTTGACTTATTTTCATTCTATAGTTAAAGAAAGCTTTCGGTTGTCATTCCGACTACTAAATAATAGTTGTTTTAACAAATCCATTGATTTCAAAGCATGATTCTTCTCCTCCGCTAGCTAGTAAATGTTTTCCAAAGTGCCCGTATTTTCCCAGAACAAAGGTTTATGGCAAAGTAAGTTTTACAACAATGACGATGAACATGTTCTTCAATAACATGGATGATGTCAAGGAAGAAAATGTTTACATGATGAATACGACCATGATGATGCGATGAATAAAGGTTCCAAGTTCATGATTCCAGTGACGATATGAGAACGTTTAGCTATTTCTTGAATTCTCAACTCTATTCGTGAATAATGACCATTTTTAAAGATTCCAAGTATACGAAACGAAGTCTTATGATCCTGTTTTATGTTTTCTCATGACATTATTCTCTATTAAAAGTCTCGCCTTATATTAATCGTTCCTTCAAGGTGAGACAAACGCCATAGTTATTCCATAATATAATCGGAGGTTCCCGACCTTACGTCACTCCGATGGGTACATGATTTTCTTTGGGCTCTCCTGCATGCTTATATGACATATGTTTATGAAAAATGTATATGTACATGGGGTGGGGGAAGGGATACATGGGGGAAATGGGAAGGGAACCATGTTTCATTGCCACTGTCACCGCTTATCATCCCGGACGCGGATGCCCGGACGCGGGATTTATGGGCGAGCCGAGTATTTCGGCGCAATGTGGGTGAGCCGACGCTGTTCGGTAAGGATACTACATGATACACTATGACTTGCTATGATACTACATGATACACTATGACTTGCTATGATACGATACTATACATTCGTACATGACTTAACATAAGTTCTATTTTCTACGTCTATGAAAAGAAATGTTCTTTTTTTCTAAAAAGGGAAAACAAGCATGCATGGCATCCGCCCCCAGGGGCACTCATATGCACAGGTACTCTATTATCCTATGATATGTTCTATGTTTCCATGCAGTTACTGTTCATATGTACAGGTTATCCCTTTACCTCACGATATGATATCCTGTTATTATTCATGCTTATATCTCCTACTATGTTGCTATTCCGACCTTACATACTCAGTACATAGCTCGTACTGACCCCTCTTCTTCGGGGGCTGCGTTTCATGCCGCGCGTACACCTGTGATGTCCGTGCCATTATAGAAGATGTTCCAAACGGAGTTGGCATCTCCATTTGCTCTGGAGAGTTGCCGGGTCAAGAGTCCTATGTTATGATGTCATGCTCGAGTTAGAGACTTTGCAGACAGAGTCGCGGGTCTAGAGTGTCAGTTTTGAAAATGGCCCTGCCAGCCGACATGTTTTTACTATACATTATGTTACTAAGTTCTTACGCTTACTGCATCGTGATTAATTTGAGAAACGACAAAAAGATTTTGAAAATCTTACTATGTACTTTTCTTTCGTTTGATTTAAGAATCTAAAGAGAAGATGTGAGTAATAAGAGTCCGCGGGTTCGCTCGGCTCCGAATACGGGGTCGGGTGCCCATCACACCTTAGTAAGATCGGGGTGTGACATTCGTGCTCCTCCGAGACAGGCGAGGTGTGAAAGGTATGAGATGGGGCCTCATTGTGGGAATCCCCCTCCTCTATATGTACTGGTGGCTCATGTTCAACTCGCATTTCTGTGGCAGTCTTGCCCTTCTGGGTGGCTGTTGCTTTTCTCTTTACCGGCATCGCTGAAACCATAACGCACCATTAGGAAAAAGGAATCTTATAACATAGCTCTATCGTACGATTTATGAAGAAGAAAAATGGTCATTATTCCTAAATGCCCCGCAGCCTCTCATTTATGAGTGTGGCGTGCTTCACACCCATAAACAAGACTCTACTGGACAGGCTTATAGACACACCCTAGGACGGAACTGCTCTGATACCACTTTTGTCACAACCCAACCAGGGGCCATGATGGGTACCCTGAGCTGACTACCGAGCACCACTTATTATGCTAACTATCATGGTCCTCCGGGCACACATCATTCTCGACACAAACTTATCATGAAACAATCTCCAAACATTCCCCAAAACATATATAAGCATGGGCCAATAAGGCTACAAAAATGATATACAAGATCTACAATGAAGAAGTCACATATCACCTACAACCCACACATAAGTATCTACGAGCCTCTAACTGAAGACTGAAATCATAAGGACGGGACAGGACCCCGCCATGCCCCAATATATACACAAAAGAATATACCAAGATGTGGCAACTCCGGAGTAGTGGAGTGCTCCTGTACAACTGCTGAGTAAGCTCCTAAGCGTCTGCGCCGTCTCCCTGTCTACCTGTGGGCATGAACACAGCGTCCACAAAGAAAAGGACGTCAGTATGAACAATATACTGAATATGTGAGGCATATATGATAACATAATAAGGAAACATAGAAAGCATAAGAAGAAAAGAAAACTGTAACTGCTTGCCTCTTGAGGCGGAATCATGCATGCTCACTTTTACCTTTCAAACATGTCACATATACATACATAATCTGTCTGAATCAATAACATCATTAGCCCGCATCCGGGGTAACCATCTCACGCCGCCCACTAATGGTGCTGCCCGTGCCATATAGACACGGTGTAATCATCCATAAGCCTCCTGCCTTAGCGGTGCTGCCTGGCCGTCTAGGCACGGTGTAATCATCCATAAGATGCCCACTACGCTCACCGTAGTGGTGCTGCCCGGCCATATAGGCGCGGTGTAATCTTACATTTACACAGGCTAAAGAATGCATGGGAGCTCAAATAAAAGCTATCAATATATCAGAGTAACATAAGATCGGGAACCTCCAATTACATTATGGAACAACATCATCGCCATGCCTCGCCTTGAAAGAACTAGTATCATGAGGTGAGGCAATAACAAGGAATAACATCAATGAATCATAAACATAAGATTCTCAAGCTCATGAAGGCATCATTATCATCATCACTATCATAGAACATATCTCGTAAGAATCTTTAACTCTCATCTTTTAGGATGTAAGAAGGTTATGGGAAAATAGAAGAGGAGTCATAGTATAGAAATCATGCCTTTGAAAGAAGAGGACTAGCCTTACATACCTTTATGCCTCTCTCGTCTCGTCAACTAAACCCTTCCCTCCAAGATCACTATTCTACATTCAAGAGAATTCGTACTAAGATTAGATAACTAGAAACATACTTGAAGCTAAGCTAAGACGACTAAGGGCTATCGAAAATTGGGCAGCACTTCCTTTGCTTCTAAAACTTCCTCCATATAATATAACAAATCCCAAACATCAATAATAACATTCACAATATCATAATCAATAACTTCGTCAAGCTAGACGTTATTCAATCCTCAACATTCCCTACCAAAATCATCCATAACCATAATTATCCCCTAACGTCGTACTCATTCACATATAATGCTTCTTCAACATCCTTAATATCATTCAAAACAAGATTATACTCATTTCATGCTAAGAATCATGACTCCAATCAATGTACTACTTAGAATACCATTATTACCATATTTGAGCTCATCTTATACCTCCTTCTCTAATCCAAGTCTTTCAACCACTCAATACCTTTAATGACATGAAATAAGTGTAAAACTCACCTTTGATTATGTAGGAATGGTCTTTGGATGAAGATACTCCACTTGAAAGAAAACCCCAACATCAACACCAAAGAAAACCTTGACTTCCACAAGCTCTAGTGATCTTCTCTACACTTGATTCTCTCTTTAGATGGTTATGGAAGGGAGTGGAGTGGTATGGAACCTTCAAGAACTCTTTTGAAGGGTCTATAGAGGTGGAGAAAGAAGTGGGAGAAGTTAGAAATGAACTTAGGGTCGTTTGGGATTTAAAAAGGTGGCATTTCCGCCCCCCGACCGAGTTGGCGGAGAGTATGCGACCTTGCACACTGAGTGTGCGGCCGCACACTCTCCCCACCACTTAGGGGAGGTTCTAGGTAGTGAGCCCTCCAATTTTGGAGAGTTGGCGCATAGTGTGTGGCTCAGCACACTAAGTGTGCGGGCGCGCACTGCCCTACTTCACCCGGTTTCGCGAAATCGTGTTCCCTTTGATTCGTTTGACCTCCAATCCTTATGGCACCTTCTCAGAACTTATATAAAACTTTATTAAAAATCAAAGGGGCTCTATATCTCTTCCTTAAGGTGATTCTAACCAATTCTTAACTCGAATGATGTGAAATTCTCCCAAATAAGACTCTACCTCAACTCCCTTCGACGAACTTGTCCCCTTTTTGCCTCAAGTGTATTTGGAATCTTAATTAGAATGATTAAACATCCTTTCTCACTTGTAGGGTATTCAAGTACCCCCTAACTTGCGTTAGTCTAATCACCTCACGACAATCCGAAATTCGAGGTGTAACATTCTAACCATAAGGGTTTCATTATAATGTGATTTTAACTGTACTTATTTTCTTATGTATTTAATTTCCACAATTTTGAACTTTCATTCATATGATATCATAAACTCCACCACTCTTGGCAAAAAATATGATTTCAAAGGGGACACGCGAGATCGCGGTCTAGCCTTCTCTAAAAAATCTGAAACATCCTTTCTTTGGAAAACGTTGAACGTTAAGTTGGTGAGCGGTCTCCCAACGGCCGACAACGGTTCACCCCGAGTAGTCCGCTTGGGTCCCAAGTCAATTTAAACAAACCCACTCTTGCATAAGCCTAAGATAGAGCTAAGCCAAATTCAAATGACAAATATCCAAACCCGATAAGGAGACTACCCCGTATCAAGTACAGTCTATGACCCAAAAAACACCGCATATCATATTATGTGCTATTTGAAAACATTTAAATGTGCCTATAAATGAAACCATTTCCTAGTGGGGGGAAAATTAACTTTGGTTTCTATTTTGTAGATATCAATCAATTTGAGTTTTGATATGGTCCTGACTACACCTGAGTTGCCGCGAATTTGGTGGGGCCAAATGTCCCCGGAAGAGAAAAGAGGAATTTCATGTCATTTAAGGAATTTTACATCCATCATGACTATGACCGGTTGCAAGGAACTGATAGAAGTAATTACTGGATTCTGGGATAAGGACCGGATGGTTTTCAGATTTGGGAATGACGTTGAAATGACACCAACTCTGGAGGAGTTTAGGGATGTATTGACTAGCGTAGGCTCGGGTTTGAAAAGAAGAAAGAAACCCGACCAAAATGCTTGGATCCCAAAAAAACCCACCTATTCCCAGATTTGTAGGATGCTTGCTTTATATCAAGCCAATTGGGCCCATGGCCCTCACCATACCCTTTAGAGAGCTATATATAAGGTTTGGGAGCCCGGATGGATTTGTGGAGCATCCCGAAGAATTTAAGACTTATGCTGAATTGACGGCCACAAAACCTTTGGCTTTCGCCATTTGCTTTTTGGGAACTATGGTCTTTCCCAAGGATTGGTCCTTAGCCATAGATACCCGAGTCATTTCAGTCACCCATGCAATCTTTTACGGCATAACCTAAAAAGAAGAAACCAAATACTTCGCCATAACCCCAATCATATTAGTTGATTTGTACCGAGGCCTGAGCCTCTGCCGGAATCATTACAGATACTTCCAAGGTTGTAATTTACTCCTGCAATAGTGGATCTTCAAGCATATGTTCAATGTTAGGGGTGAGCACTACTTAAGTAAGCCGGCTGAAAGGACTAATCTTTAGGATTTTTGCCCGAACTTCGGAGAACAAAATCGACAAAGTTAGACATTAAGTTAGACATTCACCTTCTCCAGACTGAAGGAAGAAAGCATTCAATGGATGTTCTATGACTTCGTGTCTACTGAGGTTGAAGTTAAAGAAAGAAAGTGTCCATTCTTTCCACTTATGGGAATACGAGGGATTCGCCCTTATGCCCCCACTAAGGTCTTGAGACAATTTGGGAGAATCCAAGTCATACCCATAATTGGAGGCATGGGGGATTTCATCATTGACTACGATATTGATAGACCACCGAGAGCTTTGGGTTGTGTGCGGGAATAGAAAGGTTGTATGATTTGGGGTCCTGATACCTTAGATGAAGATAGGTTTCGTCGTGGCTACGTCGCGAGTATAAGGATTTGTTAAGACCCGATTTGCAAGGCACACTTGCTCCTAGGACTATTCTCTATAGCTGTGTCCAAGACAAGGATTCGCAAGTCAAGATTCGAGCCCGTTTGGTTCAAAGGAGAGTTGACGACAGAGATGCTAAGTGTTTGGAGAAAATTGAGCATGACAAATCTGTCATACAAAGTCTGAGACATGATTTGGAACTTACTAATGATTGTTTGGTTGAGCTAGATGACCGAATGAAGAAACCTTTAGATGATGTCGCTCCACTGACCTTCACACAAAAAGGATTTCTTATGAGGCAACTTTAACATAAGCCCATCTTCACATCCAGACTACCCTCCAGAAAGCAAAGAAAGCCAAGATAGATAGGGATCGGGCTTCATCATCCACTACTGGAGGACGCTTCTGCTGATTTATTTTTATAGACTGTCGTTACTTTATCTTTTGTACCCCTTCGGGAAAGAATATTATTATTAATGATTATGGGAGCAATGGATTGATTCAAATGGCACATTTATGTTTCAAACGATTAGTAAGCTTAAGAGCGCACGTAGTATAATCTTATAAATTGCTTTGTGTGACTTTATTTTCTTTCATATGTTTCGTTTAAATGCTTAATTGATCTTGAATGCCGCCCACTCACCCAAAGAAAAACAATGAACAAACTACCCGTACTAAGCCTAATGAATTTCTCAGAATCTGAAGATGAACAACAAGACTTCGCCTGAGCTCGAGGTCATGAGAAGGAATGAGGTCTCGCTGCACCGAAAGATTCAAGATCTCGAAAAGCAGATTCGAGCGGTAAAATCCAAGATTAAGAAGGCAGATGAGTTAATGGACTCGGCAGAGAGTTCACCTGAAAACCCTGCCGAATCTTAAGGGGAGAATGTACTGGACAAGGGAAAAGGAATTCTTCCCGAGTACATCCAATAGTGGAAGAGTCCGAAGAATAGGAAATGGAGTCGGACCTACTAGAGCCTACGCGGTCATTAAAAGGGGTTGCTTCTAATACACCATCTACCCCAAAAGGGGAAGGAACTTCCGCTCCACCATCAAGCCTAAAAAAGAAGAAACCTCCGCCACACCTTCGAGCACAAAAAGGGAAGGAGCTTCTATTGCTCTATCAAGCCCTAGGGAGGAACCCATAGAGCGAATAGTGTATGCCCGACCAACTTCGCCTGAATTGTGGGCTATTGTGGTCAAGGCTTTGGATTGTCCCTACCGGTCTCACCTAAGCATGTTACAAGCGAGGAAATGATGATTAAGTTCCGAAGCAAAGGAATGGTCAGTTTTTGCTTCGACAGGTTGCCACCCTATCCTCCGATCTTCGTACACAAGAGATGCCCTTATCACCAGGATCAGGCAGGGCAAAAACTATACTTTCTTCACTTAAAGACCTTAAAACTCTTGGTAATCAACTCAATGACAAAGGTAAGAATCATATACATGCCTTGAAGGAACTATAAATCCAACAATCAAATTTCCAATCCAACTCTTAAGCTCAATAACTTCCATGAAACCCTAGGAACAACCTTCTCTTCAGTAACTCGGGTTCACGGGGCTCGGATCTTGTTAAAATCTTCACTAATATAATGGAAAATGTTGAGAGGAAATATTTTAGGGTTTTTTCTGGTTGGGAAAATGAAAAATGAGGATAAAAATGCGAGGGGTTATACATATAAGAGGAACAAAAAGTTCCAGTGCCTCAGGGTCGATGAGGGGTCGATGGCACGTCAACACGTCGACAACCGTCTACTCTGCTCCATCATTCTACCACCCAGAGTTCAAGGGCCTCGGCATGTCGATGGCCAGAAAAGGACATCACGTCGATATGTCGACGGACCGTCCCTTTGCACCGTCAAAATGGACTGGTTTCCTGGTTCCCTGAGTTACTCTTACTCGAGTCGATTCGATTCGTTTAGCATCTAATCCTATCATATTGTAAGGAACATATACTGGTACTTCGGTATACTCGTGGTAGGTCACTTAATATCTCAAAACTCAGGTACAAATCTCCAAGGCTATACACAACAAGGAAGCCGTAGACTTTCTTACAACGAAAATGAGAGGCGTAACAATCTACACAATAATTAACAATTGGGGAAGAGAACCCAACCAACATACTATTCCAATTCGTGGGTTTTCTAATCAGTTCATCCCCTTTCAAATAGATTTTAGGCATAAAGTTCCCATTTTTATTAGAACCCTAAGTCTCAATAAGCAATTTCCACCATAAGTGATAAATTCACATCCTAGAAAGTGATACTCTGAACTTCTAGATGAATAAACAATAATAAAATCAACAACCTATTCATTATCCAAGGGTGTACTATTTCTCGGGTTCCAATCTTTCATTCACCATTAGAGGACCTTAAGCTAGTCATGGAACTTGAGGAAGAATAGGGAATTGATGAGTTATGATGCCTTATGTTTTTATTTTTTGACAAACCCTAAGGAACCAGATATCTCATGTGCTGCTATGTTAACATGCTCCTTGAAGAAACAGATGCAATCAGTCTCACTACACAAGCTTGGGATATGTTAATATATAAAGGACCAGATATGTTTTCAGAGGACCAGATGGGATCAGGTCTCCAGCCTACTCAACCAACAATGTAGCTGTAGAGCTATTAAAAGTGTATCCAGTACTTACAACGTGTTCGAAGAACAGATGGGGAACCAGGTTCCTCCAGATAAAGGTTCTGGTCACTAAAGCTGAAAGTCCAAATCCACAGTTGTAAAGTGAGTGGCTAAAAAGTACAATGTGCAACACTATACGGCGGTTCATCAAAGGCGGCGATTAACGGTCCAGATCTCATGAGTGGTCATCTCTACTCTCTTTCTCTCCGTGTATATAAAGACATCATCTTCCAAGAGAAGATTCATTCTTACACAATCTGAAAATTGCTCCATCTAAAGTGCAAGTCTCCACCTTTCAAGGTGTTCCTCAAGAACAGAGCCACAACAACCTGAAGGACCAGGTCCAGAACTGAAAATGTTTTAGGTCCTTAGGTTGTTGAGTCTTTGTTCTTTTGTGCTTAAAACTGTATACCTACTCTTCCGTGAAAAGAAGCTGTTTGTAGGTGTCCAAAATTCTCAAGGCTTCTGACAAGCTCTTGAGTTGTACACTAGGCTAGAGTTAGCTTAGTTGTATTAGTGTGTAGCTGAGAGTTAGTCAACGTGGTGAATTCTCAAAGGGTGCCTTTGAGTTGTACAGTAGGCTGGGGTAAGTTTAGGTGTATTAGTGTGCTTGGCTAGGGGTAGTCAGGGGTGAGGGTTGCATAAGCGTTATTGTAAGGGTGAGATATTATGGGTATTAATTCCTAGCTTACGATAGAGTTGTAACCTGAGTTGCACGGTTACTGGAGTTGAAATCCTACAAGGGTAGGTCGTGATTTTAATCCCTTGAGCAAGGAGTTTTCCACATAAAAATCTTGTGTTAATTCTTGTACTGCATTGCATAAGGGAACTGGTACACAATCAGGTCCCTCATATACTGTTTGGTGAGCGCGCAACCTGTAACAATTGGCATCAGAGAAGGTTCTTTCTAAAAGGTTAACACCTAGAAAGGATCTTCATCATGGCTAGTTCATCAAACCGAGAAAAAAGATCTATCACAATACCACCACGATCCAATAGAAGAATATTATGGATGTGTTACACCCTGGAAAATTTCGCGTTATCAAGACTGTGGACGACTTAGTATGAGCTCAGGGGAGAGCGGAGTTATACAAGGATTATGGATGAATATTATGTTATCTGAGCATAAGAACATATATACGACATTTGGAGAGTGTATGGAGTAAATCGGTTAACATGAGCACTCGATGATAGCCCCCGAAACCACGAGTTAAGGTGGGGCCCACATGTCGGGATTTTGTAAAGGATATTATAAGTGATACAAGTAGTACATGAAAAGTTGAGCAAGTCCTAAGAAGGAACCATAAGCCAAGTATGGACATAACCCCTCCAAAAGGGCGATTTAAGGAAACGTTTTCGGATGAGTTGACTTGGAGGGGCAAAAACGGCATTATGAGTTTGGAATTTGGAAAAACACCAAGAATAAAAGTTGTAGATAATTGAAAGATATTTCCAATAATAGGTCGTGGGCCCTCACGCTATGTCAGAATCAGGAGTTATGGCCATTTTAAGAGCAAGACCCCAAGCTGCCAAATGGTTCCGCGGGCCCCACATGAATAAGTCGGTGGAACCAACCTAGGGGGGCTATAAATACCCCATCAGCCCATTTTTTTCAGCATATTAATATTCCAAAGAGTCCTATAAGTCTCTCAAAACATCTCCCAAATATTATAGTCCGATAAATCAAGAATTTGACAAGATTACGCCAAACTAGTCCGTGAAAGGTGATTGTTCTTGCTTCTACTTAAGCTTGGTATTGGAAAAGGTTGATGTGGCTGAGTTTTTTTCAAGCATAAGGTATGTTATTTATCCCATCTTTTATGTTGAGTTTATTTGAAGGTCTAGCAAGCCTTAAAAATGAAACTAGTCATGGAGAAAAGGTCATAGAATGTTGTATTGTAGTTGTTGTGCTTATGGGCTGTTTTGGACGTGTTGTGGCCGTGTGGATGGACTGATTTATGCATATAAAAATGGTATCTAACATTTTTGGCGTATTGATGAGATTATACTCCTTGATTGGGATGGAAGAAAGTGCATATTGTTGTTGCATGTTGAAAAACGTCGTGTGGGACGTTTATGGAATATGTTGGTATGAATAATAGTGTTGTTGATGTTGGTATTATTGTTGTTGTTGATTGGTTGCTGAATTGTAATTTTGAGCTAGGCATATAAACAGGGGAGATCTTTAACCGATTTTCGGCGGAGAATATAGAGTAGTTTGATTTGAAATTTGGAACAAGTGTGCAATAAAGAGTCTAACGTTAGTGTGAATCCTTTTAAGTGTAGGCTTACGAGCTTGGACGAATAAGCGTAGCTAATAAGAGGTGGAACAGGTATGTAAAGCTTACCCCTTCTTTCTTTTGGCATGTCTTAGACGTAAGTAAGATATGATATGATACGAGCCTTGGGGTAACTCCACTCTTACGTTCTGGCATGTCTACGATTCTTATTCACTTCTTGATATCAGCCTTCGTAATATGGTCGAGCCATTGCTCTCGAGTCTTTTGTATGATTGGATAGTACATGTTGCATAAAGAGTTCTTGTTCCTAAAGTGTCCTCTGATGAATAATGTCCGTAACTTTCATGAACGGGCTCGGATTGCTTTGATATGTTCGTAAAGTATTCTCTAATGCATAATGCACGTAACTTTCATGGGCGGGGTCGGATTGGTTTGATACATGTCTATGATCTATAAGATTCTCTTTAACATAGTCCTAATGGCAATTAGAACGAATTTAATATGATATCGTTTTAATGCTCGGGCGTGATTACTTACTTATCCATCGAATCTAAAATGATGATTTATATGCATATGGTTTCTCACTACTCTGCTCGTGCGAGCTGTTATTACTTCTTTCACTGCATCCCGGGCCAGGGCATGTATTCGTGCACAACTCCACTGCATTATTCACCGCGTCCCTCACTAGAGGGCCGGGGCACGTTATATGTATATGACGATATTCACCGCGTCCCTCACTAGAGGGCCGGGGCACGTTATATGATATGATGATGATATGATGATATCGGGATGGTGGCCAGGATGGCATATGATGATTCCATTCACCGAGTCCCTCACTAGAGGGCCGGGTACGGTATATATATGATTCTATTCACCGAGTCCCCCACTAGAGGGCCAGGTACGGTATATATATATGATGATATGATGATTCTATTCACCGAGTCCCTCACTAGAGGGCCGGGTACGGTATATATATATATGATGATATGATGACATGATGATTTTATTTACCGAGTCCCTCGCTAGAGGGCCGGGACACGTTATATATGCATATGTACAAGATGATTATTCACTTATGTTTCTAAGTCCCATAATGAATTGGATATGATATTGACATGCATGATTTATGTTTCAAAGGCAAGCCTTGTGGTTTTAAGTTCTTGTACTAATTTTCTATACTCCTTATTTCGGTACGATCCTTTCTTGTCGTGTTTCATGCTTTACATGCTCAGTACATATTCCGTACTGACCTCCTTTCTTCGGGGGCTGCGTTTCATGCCACGCAGGTGTATACGAATGAGTAGAGGATATTAGTAGAAGATGTTCCAGCTAGATTGGCGAGCTCCATTTCCTTCCGGAGTGCTGCCGAGTCAGAGTATCTACGTTATGGTATCTTGATTTATGTTAGAGACTTTGCAGACAGAGTCACGTGTATAGCATGTCAGTCTTGTAAGTGGCTCTGTAAGCCGATGTATCATTATGCATTTTGTTACAGATTTCATACGATTACAGATTTTACTTGATTTGAGAAGGACGAAAAGCATGTTTTTTTTTTAAAAGCTTACATTATGCATTCACTTCATGATTTAAGAGTCCATTAATATTATGAGTATCACGAGGATCAGCGGGTTCGCTCGGCCCTAAGTAAGGGTCGGGTGCCCATCATGCCCTATCAAAAGTTGGGGTGTGACAAATTAGTATCAGAGCAGTTCGTCCTAGGGGTTGTCTGCAAAGTCGTGTCCAGTAGAGTCCTGTTTATGGTGTGAAGTGCGCCACATTTATAAACAGGAGGCTACGGGGTACCTAGGGTGGTTACTCTTCTTTCACATCTGAGATCGTGCCATAGAGCCAAGTCATAGGGAATGAGATTCCTTATACTAACCTTTGATTTCGACGGAGAAGAATGGCATCGACGAAGAAAAAGTGACTAGCGATATTGGAAGTTACAAAGCACGCGGTAAGCAAAGGTATGAAAGATATATGTCGGGTAAGTTATTGAAGTACGATTGAGATACAAGTTGAAGATTAAAAGGGAAAGTAAACAAGAAAGTGTAACGGTGCGGTTTGAGTTGGGCATACGAGGTATGTTCATCATTTTCGTACTGTTGTTGATATTGGAAGCCCTGTGTCGCTGTGATACGATATGATATATGTATATATATATATATATATATATGTTGGCCCTGTGAGGCATTGTTGGTATTTCCTGCGTGCAGGTTTTGAGATAGTAACAATTACAGAGGAAACTCTGCCAAAATTTTCCTGGAAATAAAAAGAGAATGAGATACAGGTTTGTGATATGACTTGAAAGGTCGTACTAATAGTAATGATAGGATTTGACTAAGTTGCGAGTACGGCTGACATCGAGAAAGAAGTTAATTGCTGAATTGAGGATAATAATAATTAGAAGGTCGATATCGATTTGGTAAAAGAATTTGGAGAGGGCTTGTAATCCTAAGAGATGATTTAGAAAAGGGCTGGTAAATCTTGATGGAGTGTTATTTAAGGTACCGACTGAATTGATAAGCAGGGATGAATTATGACGAGCTTATAGTTAAAAGAAGTAATAGTATGATTAAGACAAGAGTACGAGAGGAAAAGAATTGTGATGGATATGAATGTATTGATAAGATACCGTGAAATATTAAGGATAAAGTTGATCAGAAAGGGTAAAGGGTTAAGAAGTGTTATATCATAGGATTGATTACGAATAAGATATAATGTGAATATAATGAGGATTGTTATGAAAATAAGTAAAGCCGAGTGAGAAGGTGGCCAAAGCTATGGTGTGATTTATGTAGCTAGAGTATAAAGGCAAGTATGAAACGGAAAAGCGAGCTATAGAACGAATAAGGAAGACTCATCAAGTTCTGTATGGGAAGTTTGAAATAAGGGTTATATACTAACGGAAATGACAGCGAGTACAGGGAAAGAAGGAATGATTGAAAGAAGGAAATAAGAAGAAAGTGAGATAACTATGCAGTAATAGATCATGACATGTGTAGCCAAGGATATGCGTACTATAAGTGACGAGACTGTGAAAGAACCGGTTATAGAAAGGGTGAGGAACGAGGTAAGATGAGAGCAGAAATCCAAAGGCCGATAACCAAGTAATTATAAGTAACGGCGATCAAGGTGTGTTCACCACCATTGGGAATCTGAAAGTCTAGGACGGAAAGTAATCATATCCATAGATGAAAAGTGAATATTGAGGATTGGAAAAAGGGCTAAAATAGTAATTGTGGAGTCAGAAGAGTAAGAGACCCTTCTAATTCGAAGGGAGATGTGTTATGAGGACATTTCGAAATCTGTTAAGACTTCAACTTACTCCAGATTACGTGATGAAGGTCATACGGTGAGGTGGACGCTATCTTACTAGTAGCAAAGCGTCGCATTTCATCAGAGTTCCAAGGTTAAGCGTGCTGAAGTGAGATAAATTTTAGGATGGGTGACCCCCTGGGAAGTGTACTAAAAGTCCTATGAAGTCAGACACAGGAGAACCAAATGGGAAGCTAGAGTAGCCTAAGGGAAATTAAAGTATACAGAGTAGGCGGAAACCTTAAGAGGTCACATAGGATGAGGCAGACTGAGCCAGTGAAGAGAAAGAAGGTGCATCACAGCTTTAGAAGCAGGGTAAGTTGAATAACGTTTGGAAATATTTTGTAAGCAAGAAGTAGCAAGATCTGGAAGCCAGCAATAAAGGGGTAGAAGTTAGGATGGTAATTGAGATAGTGCTGGGAATCATTTGTAAAGGCCGTGAACGATATGGCATTGGAAAGTGGGTGCTTATAAAAAGGAGAGAATACGACAAGAGAACGGTAACGGGTAACTTACAGAGACATTGTGGAAGATAACACTGCTATGCTGCCGGATTAGAGGCTAAGATGTGGGCAATAGAGTTGTTCGCTAATGATAGAAAACCTCCTACGAGGGGAAGGGAAAGGAGTATGACAAGATAGGTAAGCGAATGTTAGTACGGAGGGGGAATATGTGAAGTAGCACGAACCGGGAGAAGGAAAGACCGTGACTAAGATGGAATATACTTTATACAAGTCGTACAAGAGTAGTTATGTTACCTATGAATATTTATATGCTAGGAGAGACCAAGCGAATACGTAATGAGAGAAGTTTGGATTCAGTAATAACAGTACGGTTATAATATTCTGGGTGCATTAAGGAAAGATGTAAAGGTGGTTTAAGATAAATTACCGAGATAAAATTAGTATTGAGGGCAAATAGGACAGGGCTATGGTTGAACCACAGATCTATCCCGATACCGGTTGTAAGATAAGAGGGGCGAAGACAAAGTAACACATAAGGATTAGTGAAGCCACGCTAAGGTATTATTTTTGGGCTAATTTGAGCACCTCTGCATATTCGTGTAAAGATTGCCACATAATGAGTGACTGGAAAGTTAAGGGCAAGATCTGAGCAAAGGGACAGTAGAAGAGTTTGAATTAAAGATAAAGAGACGACACGAGATAATGTGCCTAGAATGTTACAAGTTGAGTAAAAAGGGGATCACAAGACTATTTTAAGCAAGATGATCAGAACTAGCTGGTTACTAAGAGATAGTGAATTTATATGTCAAATTCTTTCAGGATTATACCAGCCGATGATAGTTAACGCAAGGAGCAGCTATGTAAAGTTACTATATGAGGGGATTTCATTGCTACTTGATAAATAAATTGTATGTGATAGCTATAAAAGGAACTCCCCCGAAGTGCCTATAAGACCCTGTAAGACTAGTTTAACATTCGAGGATGAATGTTTCTAAGGGGGGAAGGATGTTACACCTTGAAAAATTCTTATCAAGACTGTGGACAGCTTAGTATGAGCTCAGGGGAGAGCGGAGTTATACAAGGATTATGGATGAAGATTATGTTATCTGAGCATAAGAACATATATACGACATTTGGAGAGTGTATGGAGTAAATTGGTTAACATGATCACTCGATGATAGCCCTCGAAACCACGAGTTAAGGTGGGGCCCACATGTCGGGATTTTGTAAAGGATATTATAAGCGATACAAGTAGTACATGGAAAGCTGAGCAAGTCCTAAGAGGGACCCATAAGCCAAATATGGACATAAGCCCTCCAAAAGGGCGATTTAAGGAAACGTTTTCGGATGTGTTGACTTGGAGGGGCAAAAACGGCATTATAAGTTTGGAATTTGAAAAAACACCAAGAATAAAAGTTGTAGATAATTGAAAGATATTTCCAATAATAGGTCGTGGGCCCTCACACGATGTCAGAATCAGGAGTTATGGCCATTTTAAGAGCAAGACCCCAAGCTGCCAAATGGTTCCGCGAGCCCCACATGAATAAGTCGGTGGAACCGACCTAGGGGGCTATAAATACCCCATCAGCCCGTTCTTTTCAGCATATTAACATTCCAAACAGTCCTAGAAGTCTCTCAAAACATCTCCCAAATGTTATAGTCCGATAAATCAAGAATTTGACAAGATTACGCCAAACTAGTCCGTGAAAGGTGATTGTTCTTGCTTCTACTTAAGCTTGGTATTGGAAAAGGTTGATGTGGCTGAGTTTTTTTCAAGCATAAGGTATGTTATTTATCCCATCTTTTATGTTGAGTTTATTTGAAGGTCTAGCAAGCCTTAAAAATGAAACTAGTCATGGAGAAAAGGTCATATAATGTTGTATTGTAGTTGTTGTGTTTACGGGCTGTTTTGGACGTGTTGTGGCCGTGTGGATGGACTGATTTATGCATATAAAAATGGTATCTAATATTGTTGGCATATTGATGAGATTATACTCCTTGATTGGGATGGAATAAAGTACATATTGTTGTTGTATGTTGAAAAACGTCGTGTGGGATGTTTATGGAATATGTTGGTATGAATAATAGTGTTGTTGATGTTGGTATTATTGTTGTTGATGATTGGTTGCTGAATTGTAATTTTGGGCTAGGCATATAAATAGGGGAGATGCTGCCCGATTTTCGGCAGAATATAGAGTAGTTTGATTTGAAATTTGGAACAAGTGTGCAATAAAGAGTCTAACATTAGTGTGAATCCTTTTAAGTATAGGCTTACGAGCTTGGACGAATAAGCGTAGCTAATAAGAGGTGGAACAGGTATGTAAAGCTTACCCCTTCTTTCTTTTGGCATGTCTTAGACGTAAGTAAGATATGATATGATACGAGCCTTGGGGTAACTCCACTCTTAAGTTCCGAGCATGTCTACGATTATTATTCACTTCTTGATATCAGCCTTCATAATATGGTCGAGCCATTACTCTCGAGTCCTTTGTATGATTGGATAGTACATGTTGCATAAAGAGTTCTTGTTCCTAAAGTGTCCTCTGATGAATAATGTCCGTAACTTTCATGAACGGGCTCGGATTGCTTTGATATGTTCGTAAAGTGTTCTCTAATGCATAATGCCCGTAACTTTCATGGGCGGGCTCGGATTGGTTTGATACATGTCTATGATCTCTAAGATTCTCTTTAACGTAGTCCTAATGGCAATTAGAACGGATTTAATATGACTATCGTTTTAATGCTCGGGCGTGATTACTTACTTATCCATCGAGTCTGAAATGATGATTTATATGCATATGGTTTCTCACTACTCTGCTCGTGCGAGCTGTTATTACTTCTTTCACTGCGTCCCGAGCCAGGGCATGTATTCGTGCACAACTCCACTGCATTATTCACCGCGTCCCTCACTGAGGGCCGGGGCACGTTATATGTATATGATGATATTCACCGCGTCCCTCACTAGAGGGCCGGGGCACGTTATATGATATGATGATGATATGATGATATCGGGATGGTGGCTAGGATGGCATATGATGATTCCATTCACCGAGTCCCTCACTAGAGGGCCGGGTACGGTATATATATGATTCTATTCACCGAGTCCCTCACTAGAGGGCCGGGTACGGTATATATATATGATGATATGATGACATGATGATATGATGATTCTATTCACCGAGTCCCTCACTAGAGGGCCGGGTACGGTATATATATATGATGACATGATGATTATATTTACCGAGTCCCTCGCTAGAGGGCCGGGACACGTTATATGTGCATATGTACAAGATGATTATTCACTTATGTTTCTAAGTCCCATAATGAATTGGATATGATATTGACATGCATGATTTATGTTTCAAAGGCAAGCCTTGTGGTTTTCTTAGGTTACTGTACTAATTTTCTATACTCCTTATTTCAGTACGATCCTGTTTAGTGTGTTTCATGCTTTACATGCTCGCGTGCATATTCTGTCATCGACCCCCTTTCTTCGGGGTGCGTTTCATGCCACGTGTGTGTATACGGTACCGCAGAGGATATTAGTAGAAGATGTTCCAAATGGATTGGCGAGCTCCATTTCCTTCCTTAGAGTCTTGCCGAGTCGAGTATCTACGTTATGGTATCTTGATTTATGTTAGAGACTTTGCGTACGCAGTCACGTGTATAGCATGTCGTCTTGTAAGCGGCTCGTAAGCCGATGTATCATTATGCATTTTGTTCTGCATTTCATACGATTACAGATTTTACTTGATTTGAGAAGGACGAAAAGCATGTTTTTTTTTAAAAGCTTACATTATGCATTCACTTCATGATTTAAGAGTCCAGTAAGATTATGAGTATCACGAGGATCAGCGGGTTCGCTCGGCCCTAAGTAAGGGTCGGGTGCCCATCATGCCCTATCAAAAGTTGGGGTGTGACAGGATGGTGGAAGGAAAGAAGGCATAACTCTATCATGGCTGAGAATCTAAGCCGTGGGACATCATTTGTGATGGCCCTTATGTTTCTATGAAGAGTTGTGAGGCTGGCTCTATCGCAGGTCTAAAGATTTAGAAGAAATCCAGAGTTGAGCGACCTGGTCCCCGAAAAGGGAAGAAAGCTGGAGTGAGAAGAGGCAGTAAAAAAAAATATTTTTTTAATAGTGACTGCTCAAAGCATAAAATTGAAATAGCGGATGATTTCCTCTTACTCAAGGCCTACCAAGATTCAGGTCAAGTAGAGAAATGAAGAAGATGCAGCAGAATTTCCAAAAGGCGTAGAGGAACCCAGTCCCTTTGCAGCAGAATTTCCATAAGGCACAAAGGAACCGGGTCCCTCCATTACCCCACTCGAAGCTGAACAACCGATGTTGTATCAAGCACCCCTGAGGCTGTACAAAGAAGTGAAACACTTCTTTGCTGCAACAAAGAAGTGGACATCAGGCCTCTGAAGATGTCAATAATGGACCGAACATGAAGAACCTGCTCTCTCTATCACTCTACTTGCTAAAAGCTGATTCTTCAAGACAGAGGACCAGGTAGCAGATATCTTCACCAAGGCACTAAGCAGGAAGCACTTTGAAAAAAATTGCTTAGAGTTGGCTAGTAGACTTTTCACAAGTTCCCTCAATGATTGGCTATGCTTTCCTCTTTTCGATGATGCCAAAAGGGGGAAGACAATAAAGGGGGAAAAGGGAAGAGAGTGGAAGAATGTGCAAACAGTGTCTCTAAGTTTGTGATCATCAAAAAGGGGAAAATAATTGATATGTTTTGATGATTATCAAACTTGGAAGAACTATATAGAGAGACCCGGTCTTCAATGATGCCAAAAGATGGAAGCAATTGATAGTTGGTTGCTGCTTGGTACATGCTGTTATGAGACAAATCTGAATAAGATTGATAGTTGGTTGCTGCTACCAACATGTTGTTTTGAGATAGATCTGTATTCAGAGGGATATTGATAGTTGGTACTGCTACCAACAAACGGGATCTGGCTCTCAAGGGGAACATCGTCTATGAGTTTGTTATCATCAAAAAGGGGAAAATGATTGTGACACACTCCATGTTTTGATGATTGTCAAACTGTGCAGAACCAGAAATGGGCTCGATTTTCAATGTGTTCTTTCCGTACATCTCACAGTCTCAAGAAACAAATTGATATATGTGGGAGAGACATGTAGAAAAGGGGAAAGGTGAAAGGGGGATGAGGTCTGTAAGCTGGGCAAGTGAAGGTCTGATCCGCATGGGGAACAAGTGGGATCTGGTTCTCAGGGGTAATATCAAGTATATGTTTATCATCATCAAAAAGGGGAAAATTGATGCGTTATGCTATATTCTGCTTTGATGATTTGACAAACTTACTCAAGGAACCTGAAAATAACTATGCGTCTTGCGGTCTGAGTTTCAGGGGGAACAAGTGAAAAGGCAGTATGAGCTTCAGGAGAACAAGTGAGAAGTCTAGTCCTCAGGGGGAATACAAAGTATGTTTCTTTGTCATCATCAAAAAGGGGGAAATTGATGAGTTATGATACCTTATATTTTGATGATTTGACAAACCCTAAGGAACCCTAAGGAAATAGATATCTCATGTGCTACTATGTTGACATGCTCCTTGAAGAAACAGATGTAATCAGTCTCACTACACAAATTGCAGGATATGTTCATATATGAAGGACCAGATATGTTTTCAGAAAGACCATATGGGATCAGGCCTCTAGCCTGCTCAGCCAACAATGTAGCTGTAGAGCTATTGATAGTGTATCCAGTACTTACAACATGTTTGAAGAACAGATGAGGAACCGAGTTCCTCCAGATAAAGATTCTGGTCATTGAAGCTGAAAGTCCAAATCCACCACTGTAAAGTGAGTGGCTGAAAAGTACAATGCAATTGTACATCAGTACCTCATCAAGGCCGATTGATGAACGGTCCAGATCTCATGAGTGGTCATCTCTACTCTCTCTCTCTCTCTCTCTCTCTCTCTCTCTCTCTCTCTCTCTCTCTCTCTCTCTCTCTTTCTCTCTCCGTGCATATAAAGACATCATCTTCCAAGAGAAGATTCATTCTTGCACAATCCGAAAATTGCTCCATCCAAAGTGCAAGTCTCCACCTTTCAAGGTGTTTCTCAAGAGCAGAGCCACAACAACCCGAAGGACCAGGTCCAGAATTGAAGATGTTTTAGGTCCTTAGGTTGTTGAGTTTTTGTTCTTTTGTGCTTAAAACTGTAAACCTACTCTTCCGTGAAAAGAAGCTGTTTGTAGGTGTCCAAAATTCTCAAGGTTGCTTCCACAAGCTCTTGAGTAGTACACTAGGCTAGAGTTAGCTTAGTTGCATTAGTATGTGGCTAGAGTTAGTAACTGCAGTGAATTCTTAAAGGGTACCTTTGAGTTCTACACTAGGCTGGGGTAAGTCTAGGTGTATTAGTGTGCTTGACTAGGGGTAGTCAAGGGTGAGGTTTGCATTAGCATTATTGTAAGGGTGAGGGATTATGGGAGTTAATTCCTAGCTTACGATAGAGTTGTAACCTGAGTTGCTCGGTTAGTGGAGTTAAAATCCTACAGGGGTAGGTCGTGATTTTTAATCCATTGAGCAAGGAGTTTTCCATGTAAAAATCTTATGTTAATTCTCATACTGCATTGCATAAGGGAACTGGTACACGACCAAGTCCCTCATATACTTTTTGGTGAGCTCACAACCTGCAATAGGAATGAACTACGTAGAGGTTGGAAGTTACCTTCAAAGAGGAGCAATGCACTAGCCTTAGAAAATCGCCACTTGGGAACTATTTTGGTGTTATGTGGGGAAAGGGTTCGAAATATGGAATATAAAACACAGTTTTTGTCCCCCGTCGACCGCTGCAGCGGTCGATGTTCTACTACCGCGGTCTCGCTATAGCGGGAATTGACCCACTATAGTGGACCTCATTAAGTCCCAACACCTCGCGGCAGTGAGCCTCGTCCCGCTACAGCGGTACTACCACTGCTACAGCGGTCCACGTTGACCAGTAGCTCCGGTTTTTCCCCCACTTTTTCACCCAAAAATCCCAACACCAATCCAGGCCCTACAAACACAAACCAAACTTGCATATATACATAAAAACGCGCTACGGACTCACCCGTGGCCTCGAAATTCCCAACGGAGGTCTAATTTACTAAGCCATCCCCTAACGAAAATGAAAACAAGTTTCAGACAATGCACAACACAACTAACACAAGTTTTAGTTTTTAATTTTCTAACTTTCTGAGTTCTCATTAAGCTCATTTGTATTCTCGGGAAGGTACTAGCAAGGGTAAAATGGTCAAAGGCCCCATAATGACCTAGCGGGTCATTACATCAGATACAAATTAAACAATCATTCGTCCCCGAACGGACAAGCAAAGGAGACAAGGGAAATGGTACCTGACTCAGCGAAAAGCTGGGGATAGTTATTGCGCATATCGGATTCGGTCTCCCAAGTGGCTTCCTCAATGGGATGGTTCTTCCACTGATCCTTCACCGACGCAATCTCCTTAGATCTCAACTTACAAACCTCTCTATCTAGAATTACAATAAGCTCTTCCTCATAAGACAAATTCTCATCCAACAAGAAAGAATCCCAACGAATGATAAACGAACCATCACCATGATATATCTTCAACATAGAGACATGAAACACTGCATGAACACCTGACAAAGCTAGAGCCAAAGCCAACTCATAGGCTACATCCTCCACACAACTAAGAATCTCAAACGGACCAATGAATCTAGGACTAAGCTTATCTTTCTTCCTAAACCTCATCACACCCTTCATGGGTGAGACTTTCAACAAAACTTGTTCTCCAACCATGAACTCAAGATCTCGGGCCTTTCGGTCCGCATGTTTCTTCTGTCTACTCTGAGCCACCAAGAGCTTTTCCTGAATCACCTTAACCTTATCTAGTGACTCTCTCAAAAGATCAGTACCTTATAGCCTTACCTCAAATGCATCAAACCACCCGATAGGTGACTTACATCTCCTCCTATAAAGAGCCTCAAACGGGGCCATATCAATGTTCGAGTGGTAACTATTGTTATACGAAAACACGAAAACTCTGCCAATGGTAAGACCTGATCCCAATGGCCACCGAAGTCAATCACACCAGCTCAGAGCATATCCTCTAGGACCTGAATCGTCTGCTCAGACTGACCATCTGTCTGAGGGTGAAGAACTGTACTAAGGACCAAACTAGTGCCCAATTCGGAATGCAAGGTCTTCCAGAATCGAGAAGTAAAAGTCATGCCTCTATCGGATATGATGGAAATAGAAACCCAATGCAGACGAACAATCCCACGGATATAAATCTGGGCCAACTTCTGAGCACTATGGGTGATTTGAACCAGTATGAAATGGTCAGACTTGGTGAATCAATCAACAATGACCCAAATCGAATCAAACTTACCCAAGGTCTTCGGAAGCCCAACAACAAAATCCATCGCTAGCCTCTCCCACTTCCACTCTGGAATAGACATCCTCTGAAGCGTACCCCCAGGTCTCTAGTACTCGTACTTAACCTGCTGACAATTTAGGCACTGTGAAACAAACTCAACTATATCATGCTTTATCCTAGCCCACCAATAGTGATGCCTCAAATCTCAATACATCTTGGCAGCACCAGGATAAATATAGTATCTAGAACTGTGAGCCTCCTCTAAAATCGTCCTAATCAAGTAATCAACACGAGGGACACAGACACGCGCCTTGATCCTTAGAACGCCCGCATCATCAATCATGGCCTCCTTGGCCTCACCACTCAAGACCTTGTCACGAATCTTGCACAAACTTGCATCCTCGAACTGCCTTGCCTTAATCTGCTCCAGAATTGATGATCTCGCCTCAACACAAGCCAACACTCTACCCGAATCAGACACATCAAGCCTCATGAAACTATTATCCAGAGTCTGAACCTCCCTGGCCAACGGACGCTCTGGCTCAATCAAGTGAGCCAAACTACCCATACTAGCTGATTTCCTGCTCAAGGCATCTACTACCACATTTGCCTTTTCAGGATGATACAAGATGGTAATATCATAGTTTTTAAGCAACTCCATCCATCTCCGCTTCTTAGAATTTAGATCCCTCTAAGTAAACACATGCTGAAGACTACGATGATCAGTAAATACCTCGAAACGGGCACCATAGAGATAGTGCCTCCAAATCTATAACGCAAAAACCACAACTACCAACTCCAAGTCGTGAGTAGGATAGTTCTTTTCATGAATCATCAGTTGTGTGGAAGCATACGCAATCACCATCTTTTCCTACCTAAAAACAACACCCAAACTAGAACGAGCAAAGACAAAATAGGAGTTGTAGTCCTTGCAAAGTCCACGGGCAAAGACAAAATAGGAGCTGTAGTCAATAAAGTCTTGAGCTTTTTGAAGCTCTCCTCACACTCGTCGGACCACTGAAAAGGTACTTCTTTCTGAGTCAAACGGGTCAAATGCGAAGCAATAGAAGCAAACCCCTTCACGAACCGACGGTAGTAACTGGCCAACCCTACAAAGCTGCGAATCTCTATCACTGATATAGGCCTAGCTCAATCTCTCACTACCTCAATCTTCTTAGGATCAACCATAATCCCTTCTTTCGAAACCACATGCCCCAAGAAGGACACGGACTCAAGCCAAAACTCACACTTAGAGAACTTGGCATACAACTCCTTGTTTATATGCAACCCAAGAACAAATCTTAAGTATTTTTCATGATCCTCTTTGCTCTTTGAATAAACCAGAATGCCATCAATTAACACTATCACAAAAGAGTCTAAGTATGGCTTAAAAATGCCATTCATCAAATCCATAAAAGTAGCCGGGGCATTAGTAAGCCCGAAAGACATAACAAGGAATTCATAATGCCCATACATAGTCTGAAAAACTATCTGAGGAATATCCTCTGTCCGAATTTTCAACTGATGATAAACTGATCTCAAATCGATTTTTAAAAACACAGAAGCCCCCTGAAGCTGATCAAACAAATCATCAATACGAGGGATGGGGTATTTATTTCGGATGGTGACTTTATTCAACAAGCAGTAATCAATGCACATCTGTATAGTCCTATCTTTGTTTTTCACGAAGAGTATAGCAGCGCCCCACGGGGAGACACTTGGACGAATAAAACCCTTGCTAAGAAGATCCTGAAACTGCTCTTTCAATTCTCTCAACTCAGCAGGCGCCATCCAATATGGTGGAATAGAAATAGGGCGGGTCCCTGGCTCTAAGTCAATGCAAAATTCAATATCACAATCTGGTGGCATGCCTGAGAAGTCTACGAAAAATACCTCCGCAAACTCACGTACCATAGGAACTGACTCAAGACATGGACCGTCAATACTGGTTTCTCGAATATGTGCCAAATAAGCCAAACACCCCCTATCAACTAGCTTCTTTCTGCGAATAAAGGAAATAATTTTCTTTGGGGAGGGACTAAAGTTACCCTTCCACTCAAGTCTAGGCACCTCGGGTATGTCTAAGGTGACTGTCTTTGCATGACAGTCTAGAATTGCATGATAATGAGCTAACCAACTTATACCCAGGATGACATTTAAATCTACCATGTCTAGAATCACTAAGTCAACCCAGGTGCCATACCCCATAAGCGTGACAGTACAAGATCAAAAAACTCTATCTATAACCACAGAGTCTCTAACTGGAGTAGATACATGAATAGGGGCATCAAGCAAATCACAGACCATAGCAAGACCCCTAGAGATATATGTGGACACATAAGAAAATGTAGAACCCGGGTCAAACAATACAAAAGCCATCCGGTGACAGACTGAGATGTTATCTGTAATGACTGCATTCGAGCCCTCAGCCTCTGTCCTGCCAGGAAAGGCATAACAATGAACCCGTCCACCAGTAGCCTGTGAACTATTGTGATCAACCTGCCCTGTCTAAGCTCCGCCCTTGCTGGGCTGATGTACAACTCTACCTGACTGAAACCCACCTCTGTTAGGCTGGGGGCTACTTCTACCAACTGTGTGACCACCACGCCCAGTCTGAGCACGGTTTCCGCTATAAGATCCTCCCCCTCTACCTGATGCTGGAGCTTTGGGAGCCTGAAACTGAGTACCCTGGCCACCTTGCCTAAGTCTGGGATAATTTCTCTTGAAATGCCCCGTATCACCACACTCGAAGCATCTACGGTCTAGCATCGGACGTTGAATAGAAATGAACGAAGCCAAATAACCACCATAATCTGGAGCTCTGGTCTGCGAACCCCCTGGCTGACTGAAGTAGTGCTGACTGGACCCTGATGGGCCTCTAACTGAAGCCTACATGGCTGACTGAACAGGACATCCCGAATAGACCTGGGAACTCTGGCCCTTAGAGAAGGAGCCACTAAAATCGCCACCTTTTCAGGCTTTGATCTCCGCGTACTTATTATAACCATCCTGCCTAACATCCTCGATGGTCCTAACATAATCCACCACTTCCTGAAAGGAAGCACCTATTGCCACAGCTGAAGAGCTAACAACTGAAGAGCAGTGTTTAACCCTTTCACAAACATCCTAACTCTCTCCTTCTCAATAGGTACAAGCTGGAGAGCATAGCGAGATAATGAATAGAATCGAGCCTCATAAGCAGCCACAGACAGATTACCCAGCTCAATATTACTGAACTCATCTCGCCTTCGATCCCTCGAAGTACGAGGAATATACTTGTCTAAGAACACCTTTTAAAACTGAGTCCATGTCAACAGAGGCGATCTCGCTGGCCTGCACTCTACAAAAGCCCTCCACAATAACTTGACATCACCCAAGAGTTGGAAGGGCACAAACTCAACACCATACTTTTCCACTGCCCCCATCTTGTGGAGCCTCTCAAGATAGTCCATGATGAATTGATAAGTATCCTCAACCTCAGTGCCAAAGAACTCTGGAGGCTTCATCTTAGTGAACCTCTAAAACAAATCATGCTCATCCCCGGTCATCACCAGACCTCCCACTGGTCTAGAAAATTTCTCCAGTCCTAGGGCCTCTTCTAAATGTGGAGCCACAGCTACAGCATGCTATACCCCTGGAGCGCAAACTCCGCCCGGAGCCGGATCACCCAGTCTGGCACCCTGAGCACCTGAAACGGCTGGTAACACACCTGTCTCTGTCAAACCATTAAGCAGGTTCAACACTTAAACCATAACGTTTGATAGCACTGGAGGAGCTATAATATCTTGCTGAGCTGGTGTTGCTGCAAAACTCTGCTACCTCATTTGGAACTACCTAAGGCTTAGGGGACTCAGCGCCAGCCTGACTAGCCGCAGGATCCCCACCCCTGGCTGGTGCTATTGCTCCTTTGCCTCTGCTATGGCCATGGCCTCTAGACTGGCCTCCACTATGAATTGCGGCCCTAGTTTCCTGACCTCCACCGCGAGCTGCGGCCCTAGCTGCCGGTGTGAGTACCTTATTTGCTGCTACCGCACGAGTCCTCACTATCTGTGAGAGAATAGAAAGAAAAGTCAGATACTAATTTAGATCATCCAGATACCAATTCGAATCAAGCAGCATGAAAGAAAGAAAGAATTCAAATTTTCCAAGTGTCCCAGACTCTCGAAGATAAGTACAGACGTCTCCATACCGATCTGTGAGACTCTACTAGACATGTCCTTGTACAACTAGATCGACGAACCTAGGGCTCTGATTACAACTTTTTCATGACCCAAGTAGCCATGATTGGCACCCACAAAAATACCCTAGTGGGCGAACCATCCCCTTACCCAATTATCAATCCATTTTAAACAATTATAAATCGATAACCAAAATTAAATAGTAAAATTGTCTAGTCATGCCATTAATAAATAAAAGTATGGAAATCTAACTATTACAACCCCAAAGATCCGAAAGTCATCGTACAAGAACTCTAAAACATAACTGTCTAAAGAATAGATAACTGTCTATAAATGTAAACAATGTCTGGAATAAAGATAGATATCAACAAAGAGAGATCTTCAGGCGGCATGGCATGGATAGGAGCTCGCCCTTGGATCTAATCAGGAACTAGCCTCACACTAGATATGAGGTCTGGAAGGTATCTCTGGAACACAATCTGCACTCAAATAAAAAGTGTTGCAAGGTAGTATCAGTACAAACACTATGTGCCGATAGATATCATAGGCCTACTAAGATTAGTATCATGCATACGTTTATAAAACCAATAAGATAGGCAGATAGGCACAACAACACATAATCAAATAATGTCATCAACATGAATCATCCAGCACTGGAATAAGATAAATCCAACTATCAATCAATCACCAAATTGATATAAGTTCAGTCATTAGCCAACAACAGAAGTAACATGAGTCCAATTGCAATGCAATAAAATAATGAAAGTAAATCAACCGTGTACACACATGCTAAATGTTATTGGATTATGATCAGTCAACAATATGAATATCAAGAACACAAGGCATCATGCCACAAGTCATATCAAGACTCAATCAATTCAACTCATCAACAATATGGATATGAAATTATCTCAATCACAAGAAGAGTATATATTAACTCCTTCCTTCTTAAACACAATAGTTTCATCTCAAGTTTTAATGTATGAAGAAATGGCAACAAGCCCACATAATCAGAATTCATACCAACCAAATCATACTTTCTCCTATCAACTTTACTACACATGCAATCAACTAAAAAAAGTCTAACTCAAGTGAACCGCCACCTACCTCAAAGCCGAACTGGAACAATGCACTTATTCTGCAACAACTTTCCCCTTTCGCAAAGCTTCGGAACGTTCAAAGTCTAGCAATCATAACGATAAGTGAGTATTGGATTATCTACTCAACAATTAACAATTGGGGAAGAGAACCCAACCATCATACTGTCACACCCCGACCTTACTAGGGTGTGATGGGCACCCGACTCTCCTCAGAGTCGAGCGAACCCTTAAACGTTCGCGTTACTAAAACCTGTCATTTCAAAAATCTAAAAAAAAACATGAAACCTTTCAAAATAGAGGTCACTGTCTTTATACAGATTATGAAAACCTTCAGTCAATCATATAATTTTTACCAACTGACAACATCTGAAAATACACACTCTTTTAACATCTATAACTGATTCGCTCTCCTCGACACCCTATCCACGGGACAATCGTCACGCAAAGTCTCTAGGATATACAAATACCATGACATAAGCACTTGACTCGGCAACACTCCGAACCGAAATGGAGCTCGCCAATCCCGCGGGAACAACTTCTAGCAAAGTCTTCTCTTCATCTGGGTGCACCTGCGTGGCATGAAATGCGACCCCGAAGAAAGGGGGTCGGTACGGAGAATGTACCGAATATGTAAGGCGATGACGGATAATAACTATAGCTTAATTTAGGAGAGAAGAAATCACAATCAATTTCAATACTGTAGCCTTACTGAAGAAGCATAAATATATATATGTATGTATACGGGTCTCATTTAATCCTTAAGTAAAGGATACAATCTAACCCGTGTGTCGCTTCCGACATACTAATGAAATAGTCCCTTTGGACGGTCGCTTCCGGCGCAATAATAATGATGGCCCCTTCGGGCATTGCCGCTTCCGGCATAATAATAATGATGGCCCCGGGCATTGCCGCTTCCGGCATAATAATAATGATGATGGCCCCTTTCGGGCATTGCCGTTTCCGGCATAATAATAATGATGGTAATGTAAACATAAGTAGTAAACGAAATGAAATAGTAAAACCTCGCACCCCTTTCGGAGTGGTTTTGAAAATAGCACACTCAGACATAAGCTGAGGCCATAGCGCGCCCAGACGTAAGCTGAGGCCATAGCACACTCAGTGATCAGCTGAGGCCATAGCTCGCTCAGACACAAACCGAGGCCATAGCACATTCAGGTATAAGCTGAGGCCATCGCACCCCCTTCGGAGTGGTTTTTTTTTTTAAAAAGTCAATTTTATGTTTCTTTGTACAAAACTAGTTCTTTAAAAAAATCATCAGTGAACCACAAACGCGTTTCCGAAGCCATTTTTGGAAAACCGAAGCAATAATTATATTAGTAACGTTGTCACACAGCAAAGTATATTATAGAACATGATGAGGTAGTTAAACAACTCGTCCTTTGGTAGTCGGGACAACGGCCCAAAAGTTTCTGTAATTATTGTACACAATAAGTCAAATGGAGCAATACAAAAGGTCTCGAGCATTGTGGACCCACCTCGGGTCAAGTCAAAGTGGCGTACGTAAATTTCGTACATTGAGCTTTACGGAGTCATTACGATAGTTTTAGTGCAATTCGGTCTTAGTTGGGCAAGACGTAGATGTTTAAACACTTATTTCATCGAAGCACAAAAAATTTGATTCAATTCTATTGAATGAAAAAGGGTCAAATCCAAACTCAGATTTCTAAGCATAGAATCATCCCCGAGGCTTATATCCAAACCTATTAGGTTTAAGACATGCCAAAAGAAGGAAAGGTGAAGCCTTACATACCTTTTCCGTCTCTTACGCTTCTCCAAATCCAAGTTCAAAACTCTCCAAAATCTATAAATGGTCACATTTACCAAACATTGATTAGAGCCTTTAGAAATTCAATCTTGAATTAACGTTTGTCTATAAAAATTTCGGCGGCATTTCCCTGTCAGAACGCGCGTATCCCCGAGAATTCAACTCGGCCAAAAAATACAACAACAAACCCGAGAATGGAACTCGGCCACATTATCAATGACAATACTAATAATTTT
>NC_081345.1:66771717-66821372 GCF_029784015.1 Lycium ferocissimum
TTTGGGAACCTTTTCCCGGTTATCGGAAGTCTTATTGATTACCCTTTTGGTGCATATTGTATATCCACATTTTGGGGCACGACGGGGTCCTGTCCCGTCTATATGTTTAGTATTCCATTAGAGGCTCGTAGTCACGTATGTGTGGGTAGCATGGCCCTATAGTCTCCATGTATATGTATGTGTATTTGTATATATTATTTTGATAGCCGAAGGGCTTATGTTTATAAACGTTAACGTATCTCAGAAAATGACTGTTTTATATGATTATGAACATATAGTATGAAAAATAGCAGATAAGCAGGCAAGTGAGTGGTGTTCGGTGGTTAGCCCCGGATACCCGTCGCGGCCCGTAGCTCGGGTCGTGACACACATGCCTCCTTCCTTCATTTTTTTTTCTAGAATTTTCTTTCTTTTTCTTGAACTTTTCTTTTAATTAACAAAGATGACCACTTAGCTTGCTCCATAAGCTTCATCCATATAAGAGTGGGACCCACATATACATGCACATGCACACACACATGGCCAAGCCTTGGCTTGGTCTAGAAATTTCAAAATAATTTTGTAAACTTCCCATTTTACCCTAGCCTTCTCAATATTCTCATACTACCAATGTTCGTAAATAATATTTATAACCAATTGTACATTAAAATAATTCTTGAAAATGATCTTGTCCTTAACTTGCGACTTTCGAATTATCCGAATGTATGAAATACGGGATATAACATCCCCCCTTTAGAACATTCGTCCTCGAATGTTATTTGATCTTATGAAGTCTTGTAGCACTTCTGGGGTCCGTTTTAGGGTCGTCCTTCTCTTTATGCCCATTCCTTACCCTTTACCTTATTCTCCTTGGCCTTTACACAAATCCTCGAGTTTATGTCATAGGTTTCCCTTTTTGGTCTAATATAATATGGTCTCCCCCTTAAGGGCTCTTTTATATACCAACGGGTTCTTTTTCAACTCTGTGCACAACATAGCAAAATTTCTTACCATAAGTTTTCCCTTCATTTTCTGTCGATACCCTCACATATGAGATATCATACATGTTCATATACATATACACATATAATTAGTGTCAACTAACCCACAAAATACTTTCAGACACTATTCGAGCCTATCCAAATTCCAGAGCCGTGTCGTACTTTCTGTCTCTTCTCTAGTCTGGCCTGTCGCGTGCTACGTGACCTTTTATGATCTCCAACCATCTCGTATATTCTAATTTCACTTAGGTTATTCTAGTTTTTTTCATTTGTCCTTTACAGCTAAATCTTTGGAATTTCTTGCATACTTCCCAGGGAGTCACCCATCCTGAAATTGCTCCCACCTGAGCACGCTTAACCTCGAAACTTTGGTGGGATCCGGTGCCTTAATGCTGATATAATTACGCACGCTTTCTCATATGGCCTTTATTACATAGTCCGGAGCCAGCCAAAGTTTTACAGATTCCGAGGCGTGTTCGTAACACGTCCTTTCTCTTGCAATTACCGTTTTGCCCTTTTCGATCCTTAATGTTCACCTTCACTTCCATTCTCCCGACTTACATTTCGGAATACTTCAATATTCTTACCTCATCCAACATGCCTCGTCCGCACCGTTGTTTACCAGCATGCGTTTGTAACTGTTGATGTCATAGGTCGCTTTCTTTTGTCGACGTCGTCCTTTAGCTGAAATAAAAGGTTAGTACAAGGGACTTCATGTCCTATGACTGGGCTCTATCGCACGATCTAAGATATGACAGAAGGTCAACAATCCCTAGATGCCCCGTAGCCTCCTGTTTATCAATGTGGCGCGCTTCACACCATAAATGGACTCTACCGGACACGACTTTGCGGACAACCCCTGGGCCGGACGCTCGATACCACTTTGTCACACCCCGACCTTACTAGGGTGTGATGGGCACCCGACTCTCCTCAGAGTCGAGCGAACCCTTAAACTTTCGCGTTACTAAAACCTGTCATTTCAAAAATCTAAAAAAAAACATGAAACCTTTCAAAATAGAGGTCACTGTCTTTATACAGATTATGAAAACCTTCAGTCAATCATATAATTTTTACCCGACAACATCCGAAAATACACGCACTCTTTTAACATCTATAAACTGATTCGCGCTCCTCGACACCCTATCCACAGGACACTGTCTGCAAAGTCTCTAGGATATACAAATACCATGACATAAGCACTTGACTCGGCAACACTCCGAACTGAAATGGAGCTCGCCAATCCCGCGGGAACAACTTCTAGCAAAGTCTTCTCTTGTCACGGGTGCACTGCGTGGCATGAAATGCAGCCCCCGAAGAAAGGGGGGTCAGTACGGAGAATGTACCGAATATGTAAGGCGGTGACAGATAATAACTATAGCTTAATTTAGGAGAGAAGAAATCACAATCAATTTCAATACCTGTAGCCTTCGCTGGAAGAAGCATAAATATATATGTATGTATACGGGTCTCATTTAATCCTTAAGTAAAGGATACAATCTAACCCGTATGTCGCTTCCGACATACTAATGAAATAGTCCCTTTGGACGGCCGCTTCCGACGCAATAATAATGATGGCCCCTTCGGGCATTGCCGCTTCCGACATAATAATAATGATGGCCCCTTCGGGCATTGCCGCTTCCGGCATAATAATAATGATGATGGCCCCTTCGGGCATTGCCGCTTCCGGCATAATAATAATGATGGTAATGTAAACATAAGTAGTAAACGAAATGAAATAGTAAAACCTCGCACCCCTTTCGGAGTGGTTTTGAAAATAGCACACTCGAGCATAGCCGAGGCCATAGCGCGCCCGGACGTGGGCCGAGGCCATAGCACGCTCGGTGATCAGGCTCGAGGCCATAGCTCGCTCCGACACAAACCGAGGCCATGGCACATTCGGTATGGGCGAGGCCATCGCACCCCCTTCGGAGTGGTTTTTTTTAAAAAAAGTCAATTTTATGTTTCTTTGTACAAAACTAGTTCTTAAAAAAAATCATCAGTGAACCACAAACGCGTTTCCGAAGCCATTTTTTGAAAACCGAAGCAATAATTATATTAGTAACGTTGTCACACAAAGACAATATATTATAGAACATTATGAGGTAGTTAAACAAGCTGTCCTTTGGTAGTCGGGACAACGCCCAAAAGTTTCCTGTAATTATTGTACACAATAAGTCAAATGGAGCAATACAAAAGGTCTCGAGCATTGTGGACCCACCTCGGGTCAAGTCAAAGTGGCGTACGTAAATTTCGTACATTGAGCTTTACGGAGTCATTACGATAGTTTTAGTGCAATTCGGTCTTAGTTGGGCAAGGCGTAGATGTTTAAACACTTATTTCATCGAAGAACAAAAAATTTGATTCAATTCTATTGAATAAAAAAGGGTCAAATCCAAACTCAGATTTCTAAGCATAGAATCATCCCCGAGGCTTATATCAAACCTATTAGGTTTAAGACATGCCAAAAGAAGGAAAGGTGAAGCCTTACATACCTTTTCCGTCTCTTACGCTTCTCCAAATCCAAGTTCAAAACTCTCCAAAATCTATAAATGGTCACATTTACCAAACATTGATTAGAGCCTTTAGAAATTCAATCTTGAATTAACGTTTGTCTATAAAAATTTCGGCAGCATTTCCCCTGTAAATGCGCCATCCCCGAGAATTCAACTCGGCCAAAAATACAACAACAAACCCGAGAATGAAACTCGGCCACATTATCAATGACAATACTAATAATTTTTGCCAACGACATCAACAATCAAGTCGAGAATATTCCAAACAACTTCTACCTCAACTTCACACTTTCAAACTAATGTCAACATTTTCATATTCCTTTACTAATTCAAGACCATTCAAATACAATTCGGAAGTATTTCATATCGTTTTACAAAATATACAAAAATTTCACCAAAATCCATAATTCACCGAAAACTCCTCAACTTTCCTAGAACAAGTTTTAATGCATTTCTCGCTTCCAAATTCATAACCTATCCCAACAACACACATCAACAACAATCAAATTACTACGTAGAAATTTATTCAATTGTTCCATACTCACACCCCATTCGGCCACCCTCCACATTTCCAACCTCAAGCAAATTCATTAAACTTTCATTTCCAATATAGAGTTCTGACAACCACAACTAGAATACTACATAAAATTAACTCATCTTTGTCTACACAACAACACATGCACACGGCCACATGCATATGTATGCATTCATCATGCAACCTTCCATACTTTCATTAATTCTATCCATTTCTACACACCACAACATAAACAAACCTTTCATAACATATAAAGAGAATGAAATCTTACCTTTTCCTTCAACTTTCTTCACTTGGCTAGAATGCGGAAACGGTGAAACGAACGACTTATCTTCCGAAACAATTTATACCACGTTGTAGAGGACCCTTGAATTAGTAGGAATACATGAAGAAAAGAATTTTTTGGGACAATATTTCATGGGGGCAAAATTGCCCCACCTTGGCCGAACCTAGACCTTCTTGTTGCTCTTCTTCTTTTGTTTTTCTTTCTCCAAATTTCTAGAGCTTTTTATGGAGAATATGACTAATATATCATATATATATAACTCCTCCAAGCATGTGTGAGGGTCACATGCCTCCTTCCTTCATTTTTTTTTTTCTAGAATTTTCTTTCTTTTCTTGAACTTTTCTTTTTAATTAACAAAGATGACCACTTAGCTTGCTCCATAAGCTTCATCCATATAAGAGTGGGACCCACATATACATGCACATGCACACACACATGCCCAAGCCTTGGCTTGGTCTAGAAATTTCAAAACAATTTTTGTAAACTTCCCATTTTACCCCTAGCCTTCCTCAATATTCTCATACTACCAACGTTCGTAAATAATATTTATAACCAACTTGTACATTAAAATAATTCTTGAAAATGATCTTGTCCTTAACTTACCACGACTTTCTCGAATTATCTGAATGTATGAAATACGGGATATAACACATACTATTCCAATTCATGGGTTTTCTAATCAGTTCATCCCTTTTCAAATAGATTTTAGGCATAAAGTTCCAATTTTAATTAGAACCCCAAGTCTCAATAAGCAATTTCCACCATAAGTGATAAATTCTCATCCTAGAAAGTGATACTCTACACTCCTAGATGAATAAATAATAATAAAATCAATAACCCAGTCATTATCCAAGGATGTACTATTTCTAGGGTTCGAATCTTTCATTCACCATTCGAGGACCTTAAGCTAGTCATGGAACTTGAGGAAGAATAGGGAATGAACTACGTGAAGGTTAGAATTCACCTTCAAAGAGGAGCAATGCCCTTGTCTTAGAAAATCTCCACTTACTGTTCTCGGGAACTGTTTTGGTGTTATGTGGGGAATGGGTTCGAAGTATGAAATATAAAACACAGTTTCTGCCTCTCGTCAACTGCTGCAACGGTCGATGTTCTGCTACAGCAGTCTCGCTATAAAGGGAATTGACCTGCTATAGCGGGCCTCATTAAATCCCAACACCCCGCGGCGGTGAGCCTTGCTCCACTACGACGGACTTGCTACACTGATACTACCACTACTACAGTGGTCCATGTTGACAAGCAGCTCCGGTTTTTTCCCCAATTTTTCACCAAAAAATCCCAACACCAATCTGAGGCCCTACAGACGTAAATCAAACATTCACATATACATAAAAACTCACTATGGGCTGACTCGTGACCTCGAAATTCCCAACAGAGGTCTAATTTACTAAGTCACCCCCCAACAAAAATAAAGACAAGTTTCATACAATGCACAACACAACCAATACAAATTTTAGTTTTTTAGTTTTTAGTTTTCTAACTTTCTGAGTTCCTGTTAAGCTCATTTCTATTCTCGAAAGGTACTAGCAACGGTAAAATGGTCAAAGCCCCCATAACGACCTAGCGGGTCGTTACAGCAATAAGCCACAATCAAACAACAGTTCCAACCCAAGTAATCTATCCCAACTTCATATCTGAAAGTGTAACATACTTTCTCCAACAATCCCTAACTCTACATATGCTTCGCTAATCGAAGTCTAACAATAAGGTAAGCCGTAACCTACCTGGTAGCCGAGCAGGGGCCTTGAACAATCACACCTTTGCCTTGCCCTTTTGTAGCGCCTCCAAATATCAAAATTTATTCATAGTTGAGTTCTAGATTAGAAATAAGAAAGAACAACACCCATATTGCCATACTTATCTTTCGAATCAAATTCAACTTTGAAGAAAGGGGGAAACGGGCCCACAAGGGTAAAGCGGGTATTTCAAAAGTGAAATATGCAATTCAACATTCTAGGAGTTCAATCCTACTAATCAATTGCTAAAATAACTCCAGAGGTCAATTTCGCTATTCGAGTGAAAACCCCCAATTTGGGTATAACCCTAAGTTCCTAACATTCAATTTCATCAACATAAATGGAAGATTCAAGCCTATTAGCTATGAAATCATCAAATTCTATGATTAGTTTAGTCAAACCGACTAATAGTTTCCATTTAGAAAGACTAGAACTCATTTCAAGAAGTTATCATTAAAACCCATTTCTTCCTCTTAGATTCTAATGGATTTCTAGCATGGTTTCAATTTGCCTCAAGAATGCTTAGGAAGTAATGAATGAAGTGATAGAGAGTGAAGGTTTTTATCCTAGAATTTAATGAATTCTAGAACACACCACCTCGCTGCAGTGATCACGAATCCGCTACAGTGGGCTCGCCACTGCGCATCTGCCATAGCGGATTGCTATCCACTGTGGAGCCTAACTCGAAAGTCACCATCGCACTATAACGGTCCAAGACCACGCTATAGCAAATTCGTTATGGCGGATCTGGTGCTGCTATAGCGTACACTCGACACCAGAATTTTTTGGTTTTTCACCAACACAATATCAAAATCTGACAATCACCAGAGACTTCCCAGATATGAACCAAAAAGCATTCACATATAAAACACGCTACGGAGTCACTCAAAATCTCGAAACTCTCCCAAGTGCCTTGGGAATCAAACCGAACATCCCACCAAGTCACAAACGACCATCCAGACTTCTCGAAATCGATGATTTTCTGAAAAAGATCCGTTTACCCAAAAGTCAACTATTAGTCAAATATTTTTCATTTGAAGGCTCAATTACATAAAAGTCATCATAAATCTCGATCGATCACCTAGAGAACCATACCACCCATCCCCGCGGGTCAAAATCGTACTAATAGTACTAGGGAAAAAGGTCAACGGGGGTAAATGGGTCAAAAATGTTGTCGTTACATCAGATACCAATTAAACAATCGCTTATCCTCGAGCGACAAGGAAAGAAAAGGGGCGAAAAGTACCTGAGTCAGCATACAACTAGGGATATCGAGAACACATATCAGACTCGGTCTCCCATATGGCCTCCTCAAAAGGGCGATGCTACCATTGAACCTTAACTGAAGTTATCACCTTTGTTAGACCCGTTAGGTCGTTATGTGCCTTTTGAACATTTTTCCCCTGTTGACCAATTCCATAGATTATAATTGTTTCTAGTGAAGACTGAAGGATTTAGAATCCTTAAGTGAAAGCGTTTGACCTATAGTTGACTTTTAGGTAAATGGACCTTTTTAAAATTTCGATCAATTTCATAAGGTCTGAAGGGTCGATTATGACTTGATGGGATAGATGATTCAGTTCTCGAGACATTTGGTTCCATTTTGAATACTTGGTTGGAAACTTGATTTTATCCGTTTGGGTGTTGACTTGATAAATTAGACTTCGGTTGGAAAATCGTAGGCCACGGGTGAGTTCGTAGCGTTTTTTTATGTGTGTGTGAATATATAGTTTGTGTACGGGGTGCCTCAGATTGATGTCTGAATTTCGGGAAAGGCTGTCGAAAAAATAGATTTTTGCTGGTTCTAGAGTGACTGCCACGGCAGGTTTGGTACCGCTGTAGTGAGACCGCCATGACGGGATTTTGACCACCATAAATGTGGCATGGACTTTCTTTATTCTGCCATGGCGGATGGTCTGACCACCATGGTAGGACCGCTATGGAGCAGTCCTGGCCGCCATGGCGAGGGATGGCCTTTAATGATTGTCGCTACAGCTGAAGGCCTGATTGCTACATGGCGATCGCCATGGCGATCCTAGTGACCGCTATAACGGATCGACGGGACCAGAAACTCATTTTATATTCCTAAGTTTGAACTATTACTCCAATACTTCTAAAACCTAATTCTAAGAGTTTGGGGACGCGAATATTGAAGAAACATGGTGGCGTCATCTTTGGGGGTAAGTTCCAACCTATTATCTTGCTTATTTACCTTTCTTCTTTGAGTTTCCATGGTGGTTTAAGATCCTAGAGTGGTGGGTGATGAGACCTAGGCTCCTAATCATGAACCTTTAGTATAAATTGATTATTGTTGATTAAATTACTGTTTATATCATCTAGAAATGTAGATTAAAACATTCTAGGATTGAATTGCTTGATAGTCCAAGAATCTAATTATGAGACTTAGGGTTTCACCCAAATTTGGGGGTTTTGACTAATTGATGAAATTGAAGGGTCTAATGTGATTAGAAACCCATGAATTTAAGGATTGTGATTGTTGGGACAATGGATAAGGTAATTTTACCTATAATTTCCCGTTTTGCCCTCGTGACTCATTAGAGGTATTTTGGGTATTTTGAGTAACCTTTCCCGAATTGATTTCTTGTTCGATTAGTTGGTTGTCATGGGCATTTACTTACTTGTAATGTTATTTACTAGACTACCATCATTCTGGGGCACTTCGAAAAAAGAAGCCTCGTGTTGAGTAGCTCCAGGCTCATGTTCTGCATTCGAGGTAGGTTATGGCTTACATTAGTTAGACTTTTATTAGCAAAACGTATATATTGTGTAGAAATTGATGGGAGAGAGCATGATTAGGTATTCAGACATAATGTCTGGTTGTATATTACCTAGGTTGGTATGACTTTTGACTATGTGGGCTTGTCGCCGTTATTTACGCATTGTGATTATGTATTTGTATTCGTACAGTAGTGCTTTGGGATTGTATTCTATTAGGTTGGTTAGTTGTGTCTTGTTACCCTGTTATTGTTATTAGGCTTGTTGCCTTAATTGTCATGTTGTGATACATGTTGCACTCATTTCTCTCTTGTTGTGTCATTTATCATCAGAGAAATGAAGGATAATGAGATTAGGCCTGAATCGTGTTGTATAGTTATGATGATATCATGCATGGCATACATTCTCATTTCACATGTATATTGATATCGATTTACGACTTGGTACTGATGATGATACATGATAAAATAGAGCACTTTGGTGACACAAGACTTAGTTGTGAGGTGTACTTGTTATATTTGGAAGAAAAGGGTGTCATAGACTCTTATGTTGATTTAGATGGTTTGTAATATTTAATCTATGGTTGAGCTTATTTACCTAAGTCCTGATATGGCTTATGGTATTGTGACTCGTACTTTCATTGGCATTTGATTTCATTCATTTATCATGCTTACTTTTGAGTTGGAGTTTCATATTGGGGTTCTAGACTTGAACTATATATTGAATACTCATCTTGCATACAATATATGTATATAAGGCACATCTGATTGGGGGTGAGGATGTGGCCTATCTTGTGATATATATAAGGCACATTTGACAGGGGTTGAAGATGTGGACTATTTGTGAACTCGTGATCCGAGATCTATTTCAGAGCGAGTGGGCTCGTGATCCGAGGTATATTTCGAAGCGAGGGATACATGCACTTGGCGGGTCCCCCATGGATCATGACTATTGAGCGAATAATTCCTTTAGCATGTGTGTACAGGTTTGAGATATGGATTTGCATTGCATTGTACAACATTGCATTTTGTTCTGCATCATCATATGGCTCTTCACGTCTGAATATGTATGGTCTGTTCGTATCATTGTGGTGGTATAGATTGGATTATGGACTGGGTCATATTGCGGAGTAGTGACTCTGCCTAGGTTCTGAACTTGGTTTTGTGATTATCGTTTGAGATTATTGAGACTTGACAGATTTGTGGTTTAGAAGTTTCATCTTAGGTCGTGATTCGGTTATGGGATATTCTGTGACCTTGGTTTTGGTATTATGTGCCTATCTGCTTAGCATGTTAATTTATGCTTATATGCGTGAACTAATCTTAGGTCGGCCTATGATGCTTAATCAGTACCTGTTGTTTGTACTGATGCAACTCTTATTGTACTCTTCTTTTGAGTGCAGAGCCTGTTACGTGTTCTATTTCTGATCCTCGAGAGTGTTTCCCGAGATGGTGTTGTTGGAGACTTAGGGTGAGCTACTGCCAGATCTGCAGCCCGAGTTTCCATTCTTCGTATACTTGTAATCTATTTCCAGACAGTATTCCTTTTAATGTTATGAGCCTTGTCTGGCAATATTCAAATAGTTCTTGTTATATATTCAGACCTATGTGTTTATTAGTAGCTCTTGTGCTGACTTAGACCAGATGCCTTGGGTAGAAGATGTATTCCACACTTATTCTCTTTTAATTGATCTTGAGATTTATAATTATTATATTTTTCTTTCGTATTGATAGATTGCATGTTGGGTAAGGGAAGGGTTCGCCTACCAAGATGGGAAATGGTAGGTTCCCGCATGACTAAGCGATTTTGGGGTTGTGACAAGTTGGTATTAGAGACCTAGGTTACCGGTCTTACAAGTACAAGAGCATGTCCAGTAGAGTCTTGCGGATTGGTACGATGAGCTCCGTACTTATCTGCGAGAGGCTATAGGACATTGAGTAAACTTCCAATTCTTTCATTCTTTCGTGCTACTTCATTCTAATTAGTATCTTGTCGATTCCAATTGGTATCTGAATTTTCTTGTCTTATTCTCCCACAAATAGTGGAAACTCATTTCCAAAACTCGTACGCGAGCGGTTTTGTTATGACATGGCTTGGTATGGTACTATATGTGTCTTCCTAATTTTGATGCAAAACTAAGTTTAGTATCCAGCCAGGACTTGAGGTTTCCATTGTGTGGGATGGTGGTTGAGACTCGTTCATTGTGTGGGTTGTCTTGAGAAATGGGGAAGATGGTACAAAGGGTCACATAATCTCCATGTTTTCAGTGTTGGGTTGCTCGGAAGTCGCAGAAGTGCATTTAAGACTTAACAAGTATGATTTGTTAGAGCTATGACTGGATTTTAGAATAAGTTTCAACTTCGTCAGGGTATTATGATGGTGTGCATGGCATGAGTGTAAGTTCGGTAAGGATTACCGAATTTGGGCAAAACTATAGTGACCGTGTGTAATAAAGAAGAGAAGTTGAGAATAAGGATATGAAGGACGATTTTTGTGGGAAACTCATAGCAAAGTAAGATTTCTTAGGGTATTTGGGTATAAGCACTTTCGTGTTAATGGGACAGAGGTGTAAGAAAGAGGATTTGGATAGATTAATCTCTGCCATTAAGAAGGGAACAATTGGTATCTGACATGCTCATCAGGTTAAGATTGCAATTTGTAAGAGAGTGGATTTTGTATTCGGCTATGAAAATTTAAGTTGGGTTTTTGTCACGACCCAACTCGAGGGCCGCGACGAGCACCCGGTGCTAGCCCACCCGGGTACCCCTTAACATACTTATACATCACATTCTAGGTGAGCCACATAATTATATCATACTTTTCATTCATCATCATTCTAATCTCATCGGGCAACAACATATCTATATCATCAATAACATCTATGCCCATATAAATGTACATGCGCCGACAAGGAGATCAAAATAACATCCCAAAATATAGGCCGAACATATCTAACCATATACACAATGTCTACGAGCCTCTAAGAAGGGTACATCATATCATAACATATGGGCGGGACAGGACCTCGCCGGGCCCATGAATATATACACAAAAGAATCTATACCAAAAGCTGTAGCTCCGAAGGAAATGGAGCTCCGCTATGTAGTCCCTGAGATAATACAGCTATGGATCAAATCGTTCTTTCGGCCACTCGCGCGGCATGGCGCAGCGTCCACAAAACAAAAGGACGTCAGTACGAAGAATGTACTGAGTATGTAAAGCATGATCAATATCAATATGGAAGCATAATGGATAACATATGAAATAACATAAGTTGGGAGATAACGGCGTCATCATCATAGCACTTACCTTCTTTCCATGGGGACATTCCATTTCTATTTCGTACTCGCGTACATACATTCATATCCTTGCTCATTTACCTTTCGTATCTATTTTCGTACTCGTATTCATATCTCCTTTCATACTCATACTCTAATTGATATCATATACATAGCATAGTCGTACTCATATAGATGTCATACATACAGCTTATTATATTGCGTACCCGACCACGAAGGTTGGTGCTTCACGTACTGGCCCTACCAAGGCTCGGTGCACGGCCCTACAAAGGCTCGGGTTGTTCGTACATATATACCAAGGCTCAGTGTTATTCGTACCCAGCTGCAGTGGTGCGCGCGCATCGTCATACATAGACATACATATATATATATATATATATATATATATATATATATATATATATACATTATATTCTACCCGCCATATAAGCTCGGGGTTCGCGTAGCCTCTCATGGGCATACATACATATATACATATATATATATATATATATATATATATATATATATATATATATATATACATTATATTCTACCCGGCCATATAAGCTCAGGGTTCACAGTAGCCTCTCATGGGCATACATACATATATACAAGCTCATATCTATCTTTAGTCTTGTTACTATCGTCATTCATTATCTTCTATCCTTAGAGCATTACTCGTCATATAAGGAACTTAGTACAATCATATCATTTGAGCGTCATTAGCTTAATAGCTTCTCGAGCTAGGATCATTAGAGAGTATCATGAACTCATAAGAGGATGAACATTTGGCCAAAGAACCATGCCTTATGAAAGAAGGGTTAGCCTTACATACCTTTCGTGCAACTATTCTATCACTTGTACGTGCTTCTTCAAAGCTCACGTTCTACCTTCATTGAAGTGCATACTCATATTAGATGATGGATAGCTTTAGATTCATAACTAATTCTAGAGAAATTCGGACAGCATCTCCTTTATTTATACTACTTCCCTCGTATTACATATCAACTCCCAAACATCAACAATAACGTTCACAATATCATCACAATAGCCTTTAGTCATCTACATTACTCTTACTTCACAATTTACTTCAAGTCATCCATATTCATAGTCATATCTCGACAATACGTTCATTCACATACAAGGTCGGTTTCCATACTCTCAATATCATTTATAACATGATTATATTCATAAAGCATCAAGAATCGTAACTCATTCCAAACATTTCCTCAAAAGTGATACTATTCACACATTCATGAACCATTTCTTATATTCTTTTGTAATCCAAGTGTTTCATCTTCCAAATACTTTAAACAACATGGAAACATCATAAAACTTACCTTAGGTGGTGTAGGATTGAACCTTGGTTGCATATACCTCACTTGAGCCAAACCCTAGATTTTCCTTCACTTGAATTCTTTGCTTTTGATGAACCTTAATGGGTTTTCTTACTTTGATTCACTTGGCTTGATGATAACAACCTTTGATTTCCTTTGGATTCTTGTTCATGAAATGTATATGAAGCCCTAGAAACTTTAGAGAGAAGTGGAGAGATGTTGGGAATGAAATAATGAAGTTGGAAACTTATTTAAAGACTTGAAACATTTCAGTCCGTCGGGTGTTCTACGGACTGTTCCACGGTCCGTGGAACCCAATCTTTGTCGGTGAAGCTGGTCATGGTTCACGACCAGCCAGCTGCCTTCTCTGCTGGCAGTTCCATGGACCCATCCACGGTCCGTGGAACACAATGCTGGCCGTGGAACCAGCCGTGGAACTCACTGTTTCACCAAGTTTGATCCCGTCGTCTCGTTTGATCTCCAACCCTTATGAAACCTTCTTAGCACTTGTTTATCACTTCATTAGCAATCTAAGGGCCGTCATAACCCTTCCCCAACACATCATTAAGTTGTCATCAACTTACTACTCATAAAACCTTTTCGATACTTATCGTATACATGGCCTTCCCTTGGCAACTTTCTCATCTAACATCGAATGTCTTTCAAATCTTATTTAGAGTCATCAATTTCCATTTCTTACTTATTGAAACATCGTATACTTCGCATTCCTCATTAGCCTATTTACTGTGCATCAACGGAAAATTTTTCGAGGTGTAACAGTTTTGACATGACTATGGTTTGTGGGTTCTTTTAGAAGGTGGTTATCGGTTTTAGATTGGAAAGCAATGTTACTTGTGATGATTGGAGACTTAAGATGTACTTGTGATGCTTGGAGACCTAAGATGTTCGGCAGCTGTGGTCTTAGTCCTTCAGTAAAGGGTATGTTCACCAGTTCTTCGTGTTTAGAGGAATGATAAGCATATCGTGGAATCAAGAACTAGTGATTCAAGGATTATATTGCGGTCATGCATGGTAGAATAGACATAAGGGTTCAGTGTCAAGTTGGTATGGTTGGTTATGCCGTAGGCCAATAGGAGTCGGTGGTTGACTAATAAGAACTTTTTTAGCGTTAGTCAAGTGCGAAGTTTTTAGTACTCAAGGAACTATCGGGTGTTGCATATAATATTGAATTAGTTTTGAGAGCCTTGTACCTATTGTGTAAGTTCGGCTAGTTCCTACTGCTACTGGTATTACTACTCGGTTGAGTTGATCGAATGAAAGGGATAATCGCGTGAATGGTTAGAGGTGTTCCGGTTCAACAATTAAGGCAAAAGGTGATTCTTCACGGGGAGTAGTGTTTAAAGGCATTGAAGTGGTAAATTGATGATGATGTTCGAATTAATTCAAGTTGTAGAGAACATTTCAGAATTTGAGTTAAGGGAATATGAGCAAAAGCACCTTTGGTTATACGTCAGAGCAATAGTAGGACTGTTTATGTGATATGCTGGATTTAGAAAGTTTTCAGTTTTAGAATTGAGTGAGTTAAGGGAACTCTAGGGTGTAGCGTGTATGACATGTTACTATCTTCAGGATTGACTCGGCTAGTTTGCAAAACTTATGATTTTGTGGTATTTTATTGAGTGGGTTCGAGAAATGGTTAGACGGTGACGATGATTGTCATTTGGTTGGAATTGGGGGATTGAAGAGTCGGGAAAAAGTATAGTTGATCAAAAATCGATAAAAATAAGGTACATCTTCGGGATTACTTGGGTCAGTATAGGTTATTGAGATGTTGTCTTACATATTTAAGATGAGGTGTGATCATGAGTACACTTAAGGAAGGGAATCTACAAAAATGGACTAAGTGATATGACAGAGTTTCGTGAGGTTTCGTTATCAGCGACTAGTGAGAAGCAAATTTAAGGTAACCGATATGTTAAGGCTTATGGAAGTGTCTTGTGTGATACACAGTTGGATAATTTCGTAACACTCTACAGTGGATGAGTTAGTGTGGGTTAAAGGAGAGGATTTCTTAAAATCCCTATAATGTGAAGGTTAGAGTTGTATTTTTTAGATAAGACTGTACTCGTGGTAGTGTGTTATGTGGTGGGTATTACTAATCAAATAGCTTGAGTGAGAAGTTTCAGAATGTTAAACGACTAGAATTAGTTGCCCCTGATGGGTGATAGGACCGTGATTGGTTTTCGGAAGGTTTGGAGTCGGTTCGAGTGGCTATTAGTGGTATTCAGGGGTTGTGCATTCGTTCAAGGTCAGAATTGTTTGAATTAAGCTTGATGGACTATGTATATATTTTCCAAATGGACATATGGGTTTCCCAGCAAATCATCTTCACGGATTTGATGGGTCATAGTGCAGATTTGAGGTATGGCAGGTTTATCGAGCTTTATCCGGGTTTGCGTGCAGACTTGATGATATTTTACAAGGGTTAGTTATTCAGACAGTTATAATGGTTTATGTCGAGCTTAGTAATGATTTGAGGAGGTACTATGGTTGCGAGAGATCTTTGGAGTGATCAGATGATTTTCCTATGGACTTGGCTCGGCGAGGTATTTAGTGGATTCCAGTATGGTGATTTGAAGGTTTAAGAAGACTTGGAACTAGCGAAGTCGTCTAATATTAGATGATGGATAGCTTTAGCATTCATAACTAATTCTAGAGAAATTCGGACAGCATCTCCTTTATTTATACTACTTCCCTCGTATTACATATCAACTCTCAAACATCAACAATAACGTTCACAATATCATCACAATATCCTTTAGTCATCTACATTACTCTTACTTCACAATTTACTTCAAGTCATCCATATTCATAGTCATATCTCGAGAATACGTTCATTCACATACAAGGTCGGTTTCCATACTCTCAATATCATTTATAACATGATTATATTCATAAAGCATCAAGAATCGTAACTCATTCCAAACATTTCCTCAAAAGTGATACTATTCACACATTCATGACCCATTTCTTATATTCTTTTGTAATCCAAGTGTTTCATCTTCCAAATACTTTAAACAACATGGAAACATCATAAAACTTACCTTAGGTGGTGTATGATTGAACCTTGGTTGCATATACCTCACTTGAGCCAAACCCTAGATTTTCCTTCACTTGAATTCTTTGCTTTTGATGAACCTTAATGGGTTTTCTTACTTTGATTCACTTGGCTTGATGATAACAACCTTTGATTTCCTTTGGATTCTTGTTCATGAAATGTATATGAAGCCCTAGAGACTTTAGAGAGAAGTGGAGAGATGTTGGGAATGAAATAATGAAGTTGGAAACTCATTTAAAGACTTGAAACATTTCAGTCCGTCGGGTGTTCCACGGACTGTTCCACGGTCCGTGGAACCCAATGTTGTCCGTGAAGCTGGTCGTGGTTCATGACCAGCCGCCTTCTCTCTGCTGGCAGTTCCACGGACCCATCCACGGTCCGTGGAACACAATGCTGGCCGTGGAACCAAAGCCGTGGAACTCTTTGTTTCACCAAGTTTGATCCCGTCGTCTCGTTTGATCTCCAACCCTTATGAAACCTTCTTAGCACTTGTTTATCACTTCATTAGCAATCTAAGGGCCGTCATAACCCTTCCCCAACACATCATTAAGTTGTCATCAACTTACTACTCATAAAACCTTTTCGATGCTTATCGTATACATGGCCTTCCCTTGGCAACTTTCTCATCTAACATCGAATGTCTTTCAAATCTTATTTAGAGTCATCAATTGCCATTTCTTACTTATTGAAACATCGTATACTTCGCATTCCTCATTAGCCTATTTACTGTGCATCAACGGAAAATTTTTCGAGGTGTAACAGTTTTGACGTGACTATGGTTTGTGGGTTCTTTTAGAAGGTGGTTATCGGTTTTAGATTGGAAAGCAATGTTACTTGTGATGATTGGAGACTTAAGATGTTAGGTAGCTGTGGTCCTAGTCCTTCAGTAAAGGGTATGTTCACCAGTTCTTCGTGTTTAGAGGAATGATAAGCATATCGTGGAATCAAGAGCTAGTGATTCGAGGATTATATTGCAGTCATGCATGGTAGAATAGACATAAGGGTTCAGTGTCAAGTTGGTATGGTTGGTTATGCCGTAGGCCAATAGGAGTCGGTGGTTGACTAATAAGAACTTTTTTAGCGTTAGTCAAGTGCGAAGTTTTTAGTACTCAAGGAACTATCGGGTGTTGCATATAATATTGGATTAGGTTTGAGAGCCTTGTACCTATTGTGTAAGTTCGGCTAGTTCCTACTGCTACTGGTGTTACTACTCGATTGAGTTGATCGAATGAAAGGGATAATCACGTGAATGGTTAGAGGTGTTCCGGTTCAACAATTAAGGCAAAAGGTGATTCTTCGTGGGGAGTAGTGTTTAAAGGCATTGAAGTGGTAAATTGATGAAGATGTTCGAATTAATTCAAGTTGTAGAGAACATTTCAGAATTTGAGTTAAGGGAATATGAGCAAAAGCACCTTTGGTTATGCGTCAGAGCAATAGTAGGACATTTATGTGTGATATCGGATTTAGAAAAGTTTTCGAGTTTAGAATTGAGTGAGTTAAGGGAACTCTAGGGTGTAGCGTGTATGACATGTTACTATCTTCAAGATTGACTCGGCTAGTTTGCAAAACTTATGATTTTGCGGTATTCTATTGAGTGGGTTCGAGAAATGGTTAGACGGTGACGATGATTGTCATTTGGTTGGAATTGGGGGATTGAAGAGTCGGGAAAAGTATAGTTGATCAAAAATCGATAAAAATAAGGTACATCTTCGGGATTACTTGGGTCAGTATAGGTTATTGAGATGTTGTCTTACATCTTTAAGATGAGGTGTGATCATGAGTACACTTAAGGAAGGGAATCTACAAAAATGGACTATGTGATATGACAGAGTTTCGTGAGGTTTCGTTATCAGCGACTAGTGAGAAGCAAATTTAAGGTAACCGATATGTTAAGGCTTAGGGAAGTGTCTTGTGTGATACACAGTTGGATAATTTCGTAACACTCTACAGTGGATGAGTTAGTGTGGGTTAAAGGAGAGGATTTTTTGAAATCCCTATAATGTGAAGGTTAGAGTTATATTTTAGATGACTTGTACTCGTGGTAGTGTGTTATGTGGTGGGTATTACTAATCAAATAGCTTGGTGAGCGGTTTCGAATATTAAATGACTAGAATTAGTTGCCCCTGATGGGTGATAGGACCGTGATTGGTTTTTGGAAGGTTTGGAGTCGGTTCGAGTGGCTATTAGTGGTATTCAGGGGTTGTGCATTCGTTCAGGGTCAGAATTGTTCGAATTAAGCTTGATGGACTATGTATATATTTTCCAAATGGACATATGGGTTTCCCAACAAATCATCTTCACGGATTTGATGGGTTATAGTTGCATTTGAGGTATGGCAGGTTTATCGAGCTTTATCCTGGTTTGTGTGCAGACTTGATGATATTTTACAAGGGTCAGTTATTCAGACAGTTATAATGGTTTATGTCAAGCTTAGTAATGATTTGAGGAGGTACTATGGTTGCTAGAGGTCTTTGGAGTGATCAGATGGTTTTCCTATGGACTTGGCTCGGCGAGGTATTTAGTGGATTCCAGTATGGTGATTTGAAGGTTTAAGAAGACTTGGAACTTGCGAAGTCATCTATGAGTAAGATCAGTTTGGCGGAATTGCTTAAAGTTTCTCCGACAAAGCAAGTCTTCTTTTCTGGCTAGAGTAAGTCCTGATTTCGGGCTTGTGTTCGTGTGCTTCCAAGAAATTGTGGTGCGAAGAACGGCTTTAGAAGGGTGAAAGAAAAGTTAGCGGAATCAGAGTATTTTACCGGTTTAGAGTGGGCTATGAGTGTGTTTATATCTAAAGGTTCGTATTATTCTGAGAAATGTTGTGGGACCTATTGGTCGCGTTCAGAGGTACGTATTTATCGAATCCGAGAATTCTAGCAAAAACAGTTCTAATATTCGAAGATCAGTTGTGAAGGAAATTCGAGTATGGGAAATATGGGAAATTGGATCTTGAGCTAATTAAGAATGATTGATAAGGTGAATGGGCAGTGTTTTGGCATACTTCTCGCCGTAGAGTCTTCCGGAGGGTTATAACACAGGTTCCTTGGTTACTGTATGCTTTCGTACTCTCTTTCTTCGTTCGAGGATGAACAATTGTTTAATTGGTATCAGATGTAATGACAAGTTAGGTCGTTATGTGCCTTTTGACCATTTTGCCCCTGTTGACCAATTTTCGAGATTATAAAGTGTTTCTAGTTAAAACTGAAGGACTTAGAATCCTTAAGTGAAAGCATTTGACCTATAGTTGACTTTTGGGTAAATGGGCATTTTTTTGAATTTTCGTCAATTTCGTAAGGTCTGGAGGGTTGATTATGACTTGGTGGGAAGGATGGTTCGATTCTCGAGGCATTTAGTTGTGTTTTCGTACTTGGTTGGAAACTTGATTTTATCCTTTTGGGGGTTGACTTGGTAAATTAGACTTCTGTTGGAAAATCTGAGGCCACGGGTGAATTCGTAGCGTATTTTTATGTGTGTACGCATATCTAGTTTGTGTACGGGGTGCCTCGGATTGATGTTCGAATTTCGGGAAAGACTTTTGAAAAATCAGATTTTTGCTGGTTCTAGTGTGACCGCCACGGCGGGCTTGGTACCGCTGTAGCGGGACTGTTATGACGGGATTTTGACTGCCATAGTGGTGGCATGGACTTTCTTTGATTCCACCATGGTGGATGGTCTGATCGCCATAGCGGAACTGCCACAACACAGCCCTGGCCTCCACAGCGAGGGATGACCTTTAATGATTTTCGCTATCGCGGAAGGCCTGACTACTACTACGGGATCGCCACGGAGATCTTGGTGACGGCTGTAGCGGATCAACGGGACCAGAAACTCATTTTATATTCCTAAGTTCGAACCATTAGTCCAACACTTCTAAAACCTAATTCTAAGGGCTTGTGGAGGCGAATATTGAAGAAACTTGGTGGTATCATCTTTGGGGGTAAGTTCCAACCCATTATCTTGCTTATTTAGCTTTCTTCTTTGAGTTTCCACGGTGGTTTAAGGTCCTAGAGTGGTGGGTGATGAGACCTAGGCTCCTAATCATGAAACCCCTAGTATAAATTGATTATTGTTTATTAACTTACTGTTTATACCATCTAGAAGTGTAGATTAACACATTCTAGGGTTGAATTGCTTGATAGTCCAAGAATCCAATTACGAGACTTAGAGTTTCACCCCAAATTTAGGGGTTTTGACTAATTGATGAAATTGAAGGGGCTAATATGATTAGAAACCCATGAATTTAAGGATTATGATTGTTGGGACTATGGTTAAGGTAATTTCACCCTTAATTTCCCGTTTTTCCCTCGTGACTCATTAGGGGTATTTTGAGTAACCTTTCCCGAATTGATTTCTCGTTCGATTAGTTGGTTGTCGTGGTCATTTACTTACTTGCAATGTTACTTACTAGACTACCAACATTCTGAGGCGCTTCGAAAATAAAAGGCTCGTGTGTAGTTCGTGGCTCATGTTCTGCATTCGAGGTAGGTTATGGCTTATCTTAGTTAGATTTTGATTAGCGCAATGTATATATTGTGTAGAATTGATGGGAAAGAGCATGATTAGGTCTCCGGACATGATGTCTAGTTGGATGTTACCTAGGTTGGTATGACTTCTGACTCTATGGCTTGTCGCCGTTATTTACGCATTGTGATGGTGTATTTGTATTCGTACTGTGGTGATTAGGGATGGTATTCTATTAGGTTGGTTGATTGTGGCTTGTTTCCTTGTTGTGATTAGGCTTGTTGCCTTAATTGTTGTGTTGTGATACATGTTGCACTCATTTCTCTCTTGTTGTGTCATTTATCATCGGAGAAAGGAAGGATAATGAGATTAGGCCTGAATTGTGTTGTATAGTTATGATGATATCATGCATGGCATACATTCTCATTTCACATGTATATTGATATTGAATTACGACTTGGTACTGATGATGATACATGAGAAAATGGAACACTTTGGTGACACAAGACTTAGTTGTGAGGTGTACTTGTTATATTTGGAAGTAAAGGGTGTCATAGCCTCTTTATGTTGATTGAGATGGTTTGTATGCTTCATTCCATGGTTGAGCTGATTTATCTATGTCTTGATATGGCTTATGGCATTGTGACTCGTATTTTCATTGGCATTTGATTTCATTAATTTGTCATGCTTACTTTTGAGTTAGTGTTTCATATTGGGGTTCTAGACTTGAACCATATTTTGAGTACTCATCTCGCATACAATATATGTATATAAGGCACATCTGACAGGGGGTGAGGATATGGCCTATCTTATGATATATATATAAGGCACATTTGACAGGGGATGAGGATGTGGCCTTTTTTTGAACTCGTGATCCGAGGTTTGTTCCGGAGCGAGTGGACTCATGATCCGAGGTATATTCCGGAGCGAGGGGTCCATGGACTTCGTGAGTCCCCATGGGTCATGACTATTGAGCGAACAATTCCTTTAGCATGTGTGTATAAGTTTGAGGTATTTGGCCAGTGCATTACATTGCATTGCATAATATTGCATTTTATTCTTAACCTTTTCACGTCTGATTTGGTATGGTCTATTCGTATTATTGTGGTGGCATAGATTGGATTATGGACTGGGTCAGATTACGAAGTAGTGACTCTACCTAGGTTCGGAACTTGGTTTTGTGTTTATCGTTTGAGATTATTGAGACTCCTTGAGACTTGTGGTTTAGAATTTTCATCTTAGGTTGTGATTCGGTTATGGTATATTTTGTGACCTTGGTTTGGCTATTATGTGCCTATCTGCTTATCTTGTTGATTTTATGATTATATGCGTAAACTAATCTTAGTCGGCCTATGATGCTTACTCAGTACCTGTTGTTTGTACCAATGCTACTCTTGTTGTACTCTTCTTTTGAGTGCAGAGTCTGTTACAGGTTCTATTTCTGATCCTCGAGAGTTTTTCCCGAGACGGGGTTGTTGGAGACTTAGGGTGAGCTACTGCCAGATCAGCAGCCTGAGTTTCCATTCTTCGTATACTTGTCATCTATTTCTAGACAGTATTCCTTTTAATGTTATGAGCCATGTCTGTTCAGATAGTTCTTATTATATATTCAGACCTATGTGTTTATTAGTAGCTCTTGTGCTGACTTAGACCAGATGCCTTGGGTAGAAGATGTATTCCGCACTTATTCTCTTTTAATTGATCTTGAGATTTATTATTATTACATTGTTCTTCCGCATTGATAGATTGCATGTTAGGTAAGGGAAGGGTTTTACCAAGGTGGGAAATGGTAGGTGCCCGCACGACTAAGCGATTTTGGGTCGTGACATCCTTAGACCTCAACTTTCTAACCTGACTATCTAAGATCGCAATAGGCTCCTCTTCGAAGGAAAAATTCTCATCAAGCAATATAGAATCCCAACGAATGATATAAGACCCGTTTGAGGGATACATCTTCAGCATAGAAACATGGAAAACCGGATGAACACCTAACAGGCCTAGTGGCAAGGCTAACTCATAAGCAACATCACCCACACGACGGTGAATCTCAAATGGACCAGTATACCTCGGGCTCAACTTTCCCCTCTTCCCAAACCTCATAACACCCTTTATGGGTGAAATCTTCAGAAGAACTTGTTCACCCTCCATAAACTCTAAATGCCAGACCTTCTGGTCCGCATACATCTTTTGCCGAATCTGAGCTGCCAGAAGTTTTTCCTGAATAAGCTTCACTTTTGTCCAAGGACTCTCTAAGAAAATCTGTACCCCATGGCCGAACCTCAAAAGCATCAAACCACCTAATAGGAGAACAACACCTCCTACCATATAAAGCCTCGAATGGCGCCATATTAATACTTGAATGGTAGCTATTATTGTACGTGAACACTGCCAAGGGTAGAAACTGGTCCCAATGACCACCAAAGTCATTAACACATGCTTTCAACATATCCTCGAGCACCTGGATAGTCCGCTCGGACTGACCATCAGTCTGAGGATGAAATGTGGTGCTAAGGTCTAACTGAGTACCCCAACTCTGCCTGCAACATCCTCCAAAACTTGGAGGTAAACTGAGTCCCTCAGTCGGAAATGATGGAAATAGGAACCCCGTGTAACCGCATCATCTCTCGGATGTAAATGCTGGACAACTTCGCTGCATTGTAGGTAATTGAACTGAGATGAAATGAGCAGACTTATTCAGCCGATCAACAATAACCCAAACTGAATCGAACTTGCCTAGGGTCTTCGGAAGACCCACAATAAAATCCATGGCAATATGCTCCCACTTTCACTCGGGAATGGGCATCCTCTGAAACACCCCACAAGGTCTCTAGTGCTCATACTTGACTTGCTGGCAATTCTCACACTGAGCAACAAAATCTGCAATATCTCTCTTCATTCGACCCCACCAGTAGTGTTGCCTCAAAGCATAATACATCTTAGTCGCCCCTGGATGAATAGAGTGTCAGGAGCTATGAGCCTCCTCCAATATCAATCGAATCAGACCACCCACACGAGGAACGCACAGGCGTCCCTTGTTCCTCAAAATCCCCTCAGCAACAAGCACGGCCTCCTTGGCCTCACCTCTCAAAACCTTATTACTAATCTTACATAACTTAGTATCTTTAAACTGCTGAGCCCTAATCTGCTCCAAGAGGGAAGACCTCACCTCAACACATGCTAAAACTCTACCGGGATCTGAAATATCAAGTCGCACAAGACTGTTAGCCAGAGTCTGAACCTCCATGGCTAAAGGACGCTCAGAAGCAACCAACCGAGCTAAACTGCCCATACTCACTGCCTTGCAACTCAAGGCATCAGCTACCATATTAGCTTTAACCGGAAGGTAAAGTATAGTGATATCATAATCCTTCAGAAGCTCTATCCATCTACTCCATCTAGAATTGAGATCCCTCTGACTGAACACGTGAAGAAAGCTGCGATGATCGGTATACACCTCACAATGGACCCCATATAGATAATGCCTCCAAATTTTCAATGCGAAGACTACCGCTACTAACTCCAAATCATGAGTAGGGCATTTCTTCTCATGGATCTTCAATTACCCAGAAGCATAGGCAATGACCTTGCCCTCTTGCATCAACACGTAGCCCAAACCAACACGGGATGTATCACAATAGACTGAGAAATCCTTACCCTCCACGGGTAATGCCAAAATCGAAGCTGTAGTCAACAAAGTCTTGAGCTTTTGAAAGATCTCTTCACAAGCATCGGACCACTAAAAAGGAACCTCTTTCTGAGTTAAGCTGGTCAAATAAGAAGCAATGTAAGCAAACCCTTTCACGAATCGATGATAGTAACTAGCCAAACCCACAAAGCTACGAATCTTAGTCATAGTAGTGGGCCTCGCCCAATCCCTCACAGCCTCAATCTTCTTGGCATCAACCATGATCCCATCCTTTAAGACCACGTAGCCTAAGAATGCCACAGAATCAAGCCAGAACTCATATTTCAAAAACTTGGTATAAAGCTTTTTCTCTCTCAATAACCCAAGGACAATCCTTAAATGACGCTCATGGTCCTCTCTACTCTTCGAATACACCAAGATATCATCGATGAATACTATGACGAAGGAATCCAAGTATGGCTTAAAAATGCCATTCATCAAGTCCATGAACACTACTGGGGCATTTGTAAGCCCAAATGACATAACAAGGAACTCGTAATGACCATAACGAGTTCTAAAGGCCATCTTCAGAACATCCTCGCTCGAATCTTCAGCTGGTGATAGCCTGGCCTTAAATATATCTTCAAAAATACAGAAGCTCCCTGAAGCTGGTCGAACAAGTCATCAATACGAGGAATAGGATACTTATTAAGAATGGTGACCTTGTTCAACTGACGGTAATCTATGCACATCCTCATCTTTTCTTCTTCACAAATAACATAGAAGAGCCCCAAGGGGAGATGCTCGGTTTAATGAATCCCTTATTCAGAAGATCCTATAACTGCTCCTTTAACTCTCTCAATTCGGCAGGTGGCATCCTATATGGCTGAATAAAAATAGGGCGAGAGCCCGGCTCTAACTCGATGCAGAAGTCAATATCGTGATCGGGTGGCATACCCGGCAACTCAGAAGGGAATACCTACGCGAACTCACATACAATAGGCACAAACTCAAGGGGCAGAGAATCAACACTAGTATCACGAACATAGGCCAAACACCCATTGTCAACTAATTTCTTCACGCGAAGATAAGAAATGATCTTCTTCGGAGCGGGGCTCGGAGTACCCCTCCACTCAAGTCTAGGAATCCTAAGCATAGCTAAAGTGACTGTCTTAGCGTGACAGTCCAAGATTGCGTGGTACGGGGACAACCAACTCATACCCAGAATAATATCAAAATCTACCACATCCAAGATCATAAAGTCTACCCACGTGTCATACCCAATAAAAGTAACTAAGCAAGACCGATAGGCTCGATCAACCACAACAGAATCTCCAACAAGAGTAAACACATGAATAGGTACACCAAGACGGTCACAAGTCAAATCCCAACCAACACAATGATAAGTAGACACATATGAGTAAGATGAATCAGGATCAAATAAGACTGAAGCTTTCCAGTGATGAACAGAAATGTTACCTGAGATCACAGCATCAGAAGCCTCAGCCTCAGGCCTACCCAGAAAAGCTTAACATTGCACACCACCACGGCCCCTCTGGCCATACTGCGCTCTTCTCCTGGAGACTTGGGAACCACCCCAACCTGACTGATGTCCACCCCTGGATGAATGTGAACCACCACAGCCTGAATCAGCACCGCCTCTTGCTGAAGAACCACCCCGTCTAATAGAAGGCGCCGGAGTCCTGGGGGTCTGGAACCGGGGAACCCTGCTGAGTCCAGCTCTGAATAGATCAGGTGCAATCTCTCATAATGTGATTGGGGTCACTAAAAACATAACAAAATTTGGGTGCTGGCGGCTGATGCACAAAAGCCGAAGAACCGGATAGACCGCCAGGAAATGCTTGCAGTGCGGACTGAATGGGATGGTTGGGGGCCGACTGATAGGTCCTGGAAGGCTGACCCTCGCCTCTATAGCTAGAACCACTTTAACTGCGACGCTGACGAGGCCTCTTCTCACTAGACCCTCCAGATGATCGAGCCTTGGCAAACTCAACACTCACGGCAGGATCCACAACTGCCTGGAAAGAAGGCCCTATGGCCACAAGTTGGAGACAAGCAATATGAAGTGGAAGCACAAGTCCACCAACAAACCTACAAACTCTCTCTGCCTCTGTCGAAATCAACTGGGTTGCATATCAAGCAAAAAATAGAAATTCGGCCTCATACTCTGCCACAGACATCCCTATCTGCTGCAAATGGGCGAACTCATCCCTGCGATGATCCCTCAAAGTACGTGGTATGTACTTCTCCAAGAAGGCCTGGTGGAACTGTGCCCAAGTGAGTGGAGGTATACCAGCGGGTCTGCTCTCATTAAAATACCTCCCCCACATCTTTGCGTCTCCATGAAACTGAAAGGATATATAATCCACACTGTGAGACTCCACTATGTTCATCTTGTAAAACATCTCGTGCATATCCATAATAAACTCGTATGCATCCTTGCTAGGTGTGCCAAAAAACTCATATACCAATTCGAAAGTTCCAAACACCAATTTGAATAAAGTAGCACGAAAGAATGAAAGAATTTGAAGTTTCCTAAATGTCCCATAGTCTCTCGCAGATAAGTACGGAGCTCATCGTACCCATCCGCATGACTCTACTAGACATGCTTTTGTACTTATAGACCGATTAACCTAGGGCTCTGATACCAACTTGTCACTTCCCAAATCGGGCAACGTACGGGCAACTACCATTTTCCACCTCGGTAGGCGAACCCTTCCCCAAAACATTATTCACCCACAATAAAGTAATCAAGACAACCAAAATATAACTCTCAAACGTAGATAATCATAAGGATAAGTGAATAAATGCGGAAAATAATACAACAATCCCAAGGAATCTAGTCTAAGGCCGTACAAGAGCCACAACTACAGATACTACAAGTTTGAATATGAATACAAGTCTGAAAATGGAATACTGTCTCAGAATATCAAAATAAGACAAGTCGCTAAAAAGAGGCATCCGGGCAGCGGATCCGTCCATGTGCTCACCCTGGATACTCATCAGCCAAGCCACGGGAAATCAGCCACGTGGAGAGAAAGTTGACCCTATCAGGTACTCTGCACTCATAAAAGAATGAAGCAAGGTAGTACCAATACAAACACTATGTACTGGTAGATATTATAGGCCGATAATAGTTAGCTAACATATTTAAAGAAAGAGACTGAAAGATAATCATGCTCACAATCAAGTATCAATCAGCACAGTCTAAAATAGTGTCACAAGTCCAGAAATATAAACAATAGGATCATAGCCTACGGTGAAGCATCTAAACACAAGTCTGCGTTGTGTTTCCCACAATTCCTCAAGTAATCACAACCACAAGTACAATCCATGAATCCGATCAATAGGTGCAAATGAGATGATAATGATGAATGCATATGCAATGCAATGATACACACACTCTCCGGGTGGAATACCTCCACGCCTCGATAGTCATGACCCTTGGGGGACCTGAAAAGTCCATGTATATATATATATATATATATATATATATATATATATAAACATGCAACCCCGTCCAAAATAGGTTTAAAATACATTGTGGCGCGCAACCTGATCCAAATGTATGAGTATGAATGCATGAATGATATCAATGCCAAGAGAATCTATCAATATCAACGGGGCCACATATGGACACATATCACGAGAATCTATCAATAGCAACGGTGCCACACACAGACACATGTCACGAGAATCTATCAATATCAACGGTGCCACACATGGACACATATCATAAATATCTATCAATATCAACGGTGCCACACATGGACACATATCACGCGAATCTATCAATATCAAGTTTAGCATCACAAACGTGGAAACAAGCTAATAGATCATAACAAGGCAACAAGCTACAATCAAATAAAAGTACCAACATAAGTAATCCATCCTAACTTCATACCCGAAAGCGTAAAATGCTTTCTCCAACAATCCCTAACTCTACATATGCTTCGCTAACTGAAGTCTAACCATAAGTTAGGCCGTAACCTACCTAATAGCTGAGCAGGAGTCACGAACAATCACACTTTTGCCTTGCCTTTCATAGCGCCTCCAAATACACAAAATCTATTCGTAATCGAGTTCTAGATTATAAAAAAAAGAAAGAACAACACCTATATTGCTATACTTATCTTTCGAATCAAATTCAACTATAGAGAAAGGGGAAAACGGGCCCACAAGGGTAAAACGGGTATTTCGAAAGTGAAATATGCAATTCAACATTCTAGGAGTTCAATCCTGCTAATCAATTGCTAAAATAACTCAAGAATGGGTCAATTTCGCTATTCAAGTGAAAACCCCCAATTTGGGTATAAACAGTAACTTCCCAACATTTAATTTCACCAACATAAATGGAAGATTCAAGCCTATTAGGAATGAAATCGTCAAATTCTATGATTAGTTTAGTCAAACCCACCAAAAATTTCCATTTAGAAAGACTAGAACTCATTCCAAGAAGTGATCATCAAAACCCATTCCTTCCTCTTAGATTCTAATGGATTTCTAGCATGGATTCAAGCTTAGGAAGGTTAAAATAATGAATACTAGGTAAAGAAACTTACCCCAAGGAAGAATCAGCCAAGAATTCTTCAATTTGCCACAAGAATGCTTAGGAAGTAATAAATGAAGTGATAGACAGTGAAGGGTTTTATCCTAGAATTTAACGAATTCTGGAACACGTCACCTCGCTGCAGCGGTCACGAGTCCTCTATAGCGGGCTCGCCACAGCGGATTCTTGTCCGCTGTGGTACCCAACTTGAAAGTCACCATCCTGCTATAGTGGGCCCGCTATGGCGGATCTGTTGCTGCTAAGCGGACACCTGAGACTAGAATTTTTTGGTTTTCCACCAATACAACACCAAAATCTGATAATCATCGGAGACTTCCTAGATACTAACCAGACAAGCATTCAAACATAAAAACACGCTACGGAGTCACTCGCAGCCTCGGAATTCCCAATGGAGTTCTGTTTGACCGGGTCAACACCCAATGGCCAAATACTAACTTTCCAACCAATAACTCGAAACGCTCCCAAGTGCCTTGTAAATCGAACCGAACATCCCACCAAGTCACAAACGGCCATCCGGACCTCTTGAAATCGATAAATTTTTGAAAAAGATCCGTTTACCGAAAAGTCAACTATTGGTCAAATATTTTTCACTTTAAGGCTCAATTACACAAAAATCATCATAAATTTTGCCTTATCACCTTGAGAACCGTACCACCCATCCCCGCGGATCAAAATCGTACTAATAGGGCTCAGGAAAAAGGTCAACGGGGGTAAATGGGTCAAAAGTGCTATAACAACCAAACGGGTTGTTACAATTAGTAACCAATAGGCTTGAATCTTCCATTCTAGTTGAAAAATTAAAATGTTGAAAGTTAGGGCTTATTCTCAAATTACGGTTTTGTCTTAAATGATGAAATTGATAAATACTTGAGCTAAATTAGCAATTGGAGAATAGAATTTAACTTCTAGAACGTTGGTTTACCATTCCATATTTGAAATACCCGTTTTACCCTTGTGGACCCGTTTTCCCTATTTTACTTAGTCGATTTTGATTCGAATGAATGTATGGCAATATGGATACCGTTGTTTCTCGTTTCTAACTTCGAATTTGATAATGTCTAGACTTTGAGTACTTGGAGGCTCTTCAAAAGGGCAAGGCTCAGATCTGATTGTTCATGGTACTAACTCGACAGCGAGGTAGGTTACAGCTTACCTTTTGGTTAGACTCCGATTAGCGAAGCATATGTAGATTTAGTTATTGTCGGAGAAAGCATGTTACACCTTTGAGTATGAAGTTGAGATGTATTACTTAGGATTGGTATTGTTGTTGATTTGTGGGCTTGTCGCCTCTTTGTTGTGTATTGGTTTGTTGCCATTTGTGTGAGCTTGGACTCGTCAATTAGTTGCTATATTGTGGTTGTTATACGGTTGTCTCTCATTTATCTTGACATTATCATGGATAGAGAAAAGAGATTGATTTGATATTGATATTGTGATATGTGTTCATGTGTGGCACAATTGGAATTGATATGGTTTCGCTTAATATTGTTATTATGCATTTAATTCATCCTCATTTCCATGATACATTGATATTACCTGTGATTGGAGCTGATGATGATAAGTGAGAAGGAAACATCTGAGATTCTTTCGACAGATTTGATATAGTAGCCATCTATGGGCTGTGTGAGGAATGGCTAGTGAAATGGTACCACCTCTGGGCTGTGTACAGAGTCGTTGGTGTGGTGGAGTCATCTCTGGGCTATGTGCGGGGTGACTAGTACATGGACTTCGTGGGTCCCCCATAGGTCATGACTATCAGACGTGGAGGTATTTCGTCCGTAACATGTGTGTACGGAGATAGATATTTGGCCAGTGCATATCATTGCATTGCATATGCACTCATTACTTCATTCATACATTATATTGATTCTAACTTGATAATCCTATCACTTGTGGTATTTGTTTTTGGACTGTGTTGTGCTTGTACTTGATTGCAAGCATGTTTACTCTTCAGTTCTTTTCTTTATATATGTTATCTAACTGTTTTCGGCCTATGATACCTACCAGTACGTAGTATCTATATTGATACTACCTTGCTGTACTCTTTTTTCGAGTGCAGAGTTCGTGACAGGCTCCACTTCTACCCCTCGCAAGTGATCCCGAGGCCCAGCGTTCGAGTGTCCAGGGTGAGAATCTGACGAGCCCGCTGCCCGGAGACTCATTTGTCTCTATCTTTACTTACTTCCAGTCAGATAGATATTTTTCACTTTTGTACTTGTATTTCTAGACATTTACTTAGATGTTCTTGTATGATTCAAACTAGATATGGGGGTTGTATTTAGATTTTGCACTTAAATTTATTTTTGATTTAGACTTCTACTGCTTCTATTTAATTTAATTATTTTTTGGATTAATGATTAAGGTACGGGTTCGCCTACTAGGTGGGAAAAGGGTAGGTGCCAGCACGACTAGTGATTTGGGTCGTGACAATGTTGCTGAGTACACGTTTATTTCCCGTACTCACTCTACACTTGCTGCACATATTTGTGCGCAGAGTCTATTCCTAGCACTAATGTAGCTCGAGACTCCACCTATCGTTGTGGAGCCTTTCTTGGAGGATTCGGGGTGAGCTGCTGGCTGATCCATGGCACCGGATTCTCTCTCTCTTTTACATTATTCTGTCTTTCTTCTATTTAGCTAGTATATTCGGATGACATAATAGCCTTGTATTTGCTATCCTAGTAGCTCTTGTACTTGTGACACCAGGTTTTGGGTGGTTGTACTTATTCTACATCTTTATGATTATGAGACTTAGTTTATGACTATTAAATGACTTTCTTTATTTCTTTCCGCATAGTATACTTGGTTAAAATTGGCTTAATCAGTTGTGGATGGTTTGCCTACCGGGTAGGGGTAGGTGCCTTCATGGCTATAGGAATTTGGGTCTTAACAATACCAAACTGTGTAATTATACCCAATTCCAATTATATGGGTGACTTTCCAAACAGGCCCTTAATATTCATTGATATCCATCTATCCTAATTCAAATAAGAAGTTGTGAGGTTGATGAACAGTAATTTAGTCAATCAACTTTTGAAGGGTATTATCGTAATCCAACTTTCAACTATGGGGCTTCCCACTTTTAGATTATTATTATTATTGTTGTAGAAAATAATAGATATAGATTATAGATAGATATATATTATTCCATTACTGAATTTACATTAGCTCCAAACTCATTGTGCTCTTCCATTATAGTCAATAGAATTCAGATTAGAGAAAATGATTCGGAAGTATATTTCTTTGGTACTTATTTATTGGACTTTGAGAATTAGGGTAGGTGACTGAAAAGAGCAGCAAATATAATTACGGGAAAATGATGATTTTAGTCCCTGAGTTATAGTCTTATTCCACCTTAGATCCCTATACAATTTAACTAAGCATATTCAACCTTCAGTTAATGTAAACATGTGATTTTGGTCCCTCAAACTAACGAAAGTTAAAAACTTAACGAAATAAATATTTTAATGTAAATTTGAGAAATAGAAACAATTAAAAAAATAAAGGTGGTCTTCTTCTTCTTCTTCTTCTTCTTCTTCTTCTTCTTCTTCTTCTTCTTCTTCTTCTTCTTCTTCTTCTTCTTCTTCTTCTCCTCCTCTTCCTACTTCTGCTCCTCCTCCTTCTGCTGCTGCTGCTACTGCTGCTTATTCTTCTTGGTGAGATGTTCAAGGTTAAAGTTATCAATTTCTTTTTTGTTAAATTAGATGTACTTAAGACTTATGACGTAATTGATTGGTGGACGAGTCAGTTGGTGATACGTGGCAAAAGAGACATGTCAGGAAAGAATCAACAGGAGTAATATCTGGTCCAGTTCTTATGCACGGCCAGTGAGTGATAGCATCATTCGTGGAGGTCCCGGATCGTGATTATCAGGAACCAGAGTCATGGCATGAGATAGTCTGACTCTGGAAATATGGAACTGAGCACGGGGTACTAACCAGACAAGTTGAGGACTGCAGTTCAGCCGTTATGAAAGATTTCAAGAATATTACCAGCCATTACTCAGTCGCAGTAATGAGCAATTAATAGATTTTATGAGGGCATAATTTGCGGGTCTTGTTCCATGAAGTTTAGAGATAAATAGGACTTTACCTTCCTGTTGAAGGGAGGAAGGGGATTTTGATTCATTCACTAAGATTTTCACATGTATTTTGCAACTCCGAAAGTTCTTATTTGTTCATAAGCTTCACTGTGATGTTGCGTATTCAGGATCTTATGCCAGCGACCTTACCAGCCATCAGCGCCGAAATTTAAGCTCCTAATTGATTTTGATTGTTTCTTTAATTTTGTGCATAATTTCTCTACTGGTTGGCCAACAATTAAGTTCTATCGACTATACAATATACATGCATGGGAAAAGATATTAGATTAGAGTAGAAGCAAAAAGAGCATGATCTAATTATCCCTGAAGTAGGGCTAGGATTTGTGGCTAGGATAGAAATATACTTAATCACCGCGTTCAATTAAATACCGTAAATGTATTGCGTTCTTAACAGGGAAATTCCATAGACATATATGAGGCGAACTGTTTTTAACAGGTGAGTGGTAGTTCGGAAGAAAATTACGAGAGTTACCAATCCAGTTAATTAGCAATTGTCGATAATTCGGATTAAGGGTAAATAGTTTGAGAATTCAATAGGATTGGTGAACCAACCGCAACCCTGAAACATTCATCTCATCGATAACATAAAAACGCGCTCTTTCTTGGTTGAAGTTCGTAAATTGTTTTCTTTTTTCAGTAGTTTAGAAACAAAACTTTCGGGTTCTTGTATGGATAATTAGGATCATTTAATTTAGTAAATAGTTAATCAATGTGGGTTAGACATCTGATTTCTAAAATTACTATATTACTTGTACGACCACGTACGCGTGTATGTGCATTTGGGAGCAATACTCCACCTCATTACGAGAGTATAGCAACTGATCATCAATGAAAACAATCGCAAACAAGTCGACATACGACTTGAAAACTGTATTCACGAAATTCATAAAACCTGTCGGGGCATTGGTCAACCCAAAAGACATCACAAGAAATTTAAAGTGACCATAACAGGTCCTGAAGGCTGTCTTCGGAATATCATTTTCCTTAACCTTCAACTGATGGTATCCCAATCTTTGAAAAACACTTGACACCTTGTAGTTGATCAAACAAGTCATCAAAAAGGTGTTTGGATTGGCTTGTTTTAAGTGTTTTTTGGCCAAAATAGCTTTTAAGCTTAAATGTGGTGTTTGGGAAAGATATAAAATGCTTTTACGGACTTACTTTTTGAACCAAAAAGTACAAAAATAAGCTAAAAGCCAAAAGTTGGGTATTCTCAACTTATGTCTTTTAGCTTTTAGCTTATAAGATATTTTTAATAGTGGGTGTTGATACTCAATTTTGACCCTCCATATTCCCAATTAATTAGTCGGAGTTCTTCAAATTTAAACAGAGTAGAATATTTACTTTTCTATAATTAAAAAGAGGTTTTACAATTACTCAGGGGTATTTGGCCATTTCATTTAGAAAAATATCCTAGTTTCTTGTTAATATATTATATATATGATTTTCAGTATTAATTATGTTAATTTGGAAAATTAATTCACATAATGTCACGACCTAAATAGCCGTGAGTGGCACCCACACTAAATCTCCTAGCGGGCGAACCAACCCCTTACCCAATTAGCAAACCATTTTAACCATTTATAATTCGATAACCAAAATTAAAGCATAAAACTATCTAATGATGCCATATATAAATAAAATGCGGAATTCTAACTATTACAACCCTAAAATCCGAAAGTCATCGTACAAGGACTCTAACACATAACTGTCTAAAGAATAGATAACTGTCTGTAAATGTAAACAATGTCTGGAATGGAAATAGACATCAACAAGAGAGATCTTCAGGCGGCATGACATGGATAGGAGCTCACCCTCGGATCTGATCAGGAACTGGCCTGACGCTAAATATGAGGTCTCGTAGATGCCTCTGGATTACAATATGCACTCAAACGAATACAACAAGATAGTATCAGTACAAACACTATGTACCGGTAGATATCATAGGCCGACTAAGATTAGTACCATGCATACAATCACAAAATTAATAAAATAGACAGATAGGCACAATAATGCATAACCACATGAAACTATAACCAGGAATCATCCAATACCGAAATATCAGCCAACACAGGGATAAGATAAGTCCACACAATTAGAGATCAATAAGAGTAACTCAACCCATGTAATGACCAACACAACCGAAAATCACAAATTATCTCAACTCTGTCACATATCCGTACACACATGCTAAATGGTAATTTTTGACCCTTAGCCATGAGTCCGATGCAATGCAATAAATAATAAAAGTATCTCAACCGTGTACACACATGCTAAATGGTATTGTTTTCCCCAGATAGTCATGACCTGCAGGGGACCCATGGTGTCCATGTACCACTCGCTCCGGAACTGACCTCGGATCACGAGCCCATAACTAGGCCACATCCTCACCCCCTGTCAAATGTGCCTTTTCATATTTATAATATCTTTCTCATCACAATGTATTTCCATTCCTCAATCAATAAGGAATGTGAACAATCAATAAATCAATATCAGGGAACACAAATCACCATGTCGCAAGTCAGATCAAGACTCAAGAATCAATTAATTAATAACGTGAATAAGGGATTACTCCAAATCAACAAGAAAAGTATTTATGAACTATTTCTTTATCATTTCATAATAGTTAATCGCATAATCAGTCAACCGATATCAAATAAAGGAATTTCCAACCACACTTTATGTTTGAAGCCCTAATCATGCTTCTCTTATCAATTTCATAACATATACAATCAACTAATCAAAGTCTAACTCATGTAGACTGTAACCTACCTCAAAGCTGAACTGGAACAAAGCAGTCACTCCGCAATAGCTTTCCCCTTTTGCAAAGCTTCCGAACGTTCAAAGTCTAGAAATATATCGCTACATGAGTATTCGAATCATCTACTCAAACAATACTACAATTGGGGAAAAGAACCTAACCACATTTTACCCTTTTCAATTGGGTGAACTATCACTAAGCGTGAATTCATCATAAAATCAACCCCAAACCATCATACTATTCCAAATTATGGGTTTTCTAATCAATTCAACCCTTTTTCAAGCAGTTTTTATGCCAAAGTTATCATCATTATGAAACCCTAAGTCTCAATCAACAAGTTCCACCATTAATAGTCAAGTTCTCATCCTAAGAAGTGATAATCTCAACTCCTAGATGATTAAACAGCAATAAAATCGATAACCTATTCATTAAATAAGGGTCTCTTAAGTTTTAGGGATTTAGCCCTTTCATTCACCATTAATGAACCTTTATCTAATCATGGAATCTAACATGATGATGGAATGAACGAAGTAAAGGGTTGATACTTACCTCTCAAGAGTGTTTTAGCCCTAGCCTTAGAATTTCGCCACAGCAGTTCTTGGAACCTATTTTAGAGTTGTGTGGGGAATGGGTTGGGAATAAAGAATATAAAATATGGATTCTGCCTCCCGTCGACCACTGCAGCGGTCAAAGCCTCGCTATAGCGGGAACCCTATTGCTATGGCGCACCTTATTAAATCATTGGCTCCTGGGGCGGCGAGCCTAGAACCGCTACGACGGACCCGCTACAGCAGGTCCATTTTGACTAGTAGCTCAGTTTTTCCACCAGTTTTTCACCCAAAAATCCTAACACCAATCTGAGGCCCTACAGACGCAAACAAAACATGCACACATATATAAAAACACGCTACGGACTCAACCGCGGCCTCGGAATTCCCAACCGAGGTCTAGTTTTCTAAGTCACCGCCCATAAAGACCTAGCAGGTCGTTACACATAAAAAAATGTTTAAATTGAGAAATTGTTTTAAGTGTCGAATTAAGGTTATTGTTAATTAGCATAATTATTATAAGAATTAATAATTATTCTGGTCTATGAAATTACATTAATTGATCATTAGTTCATCTTAATCTTTATTCAAAATGATTTCAATCTCGAAAGAATGCTTGCAATTGAATGGTTTCAATTATTTTAAAACTCAATTCGGCTGCATTTTAAATAGTTTGGCTATGATTTAAACACCAAGGAGCTATTGGCTTATTTCAATTTTATCCATTTATTTGCAAAATCAGCCACAATTAGATCAATTTTGCCTTGGGGCTGATTGCACATTTTCCCTTCAGCCCAACTCATTTCTTCGTCGGGCCCAATCCGTTTATCCCTGACCCGGCCCAGTTTCGCATTAAAAAGGGTTTAACCCATTTTCCTCTCTTCTTTTGTGAAAAAACAGAAGAAAGGGGGAAATCTTAGAGCCCGTTTGGATTGGCTTATAAGTTTATAAGCTATTTTCACTTTTTTTTGGTTTCTACCACTAAAAAAGCTCATTTTGTCTTAAAATGTTCTCAAAAAAATAATTGAGCGTTTATTTGACTTAAATTTTTATCTAAAAGCTTTATGTTCTAAAAATGTTTATAAAAAAAAAAATAAGTTAGACTACCCAACTTATTTTTTTAGCTTATCCAAACAGGCTCTTAGCCTCCCCTTTCTCCCTCTATCCCTCACAACGCCTTGCCGAAAATGGCAAAGGTCAGGCCACATGCTGCTTTCTCAGTGTTGTTCATCCAAAATGAGAAAGAACATTAATTACTCTTGCCCTCTCTCACCTTTCTTCCGTCCAGACGCCACCAAGGTAAGGGTTTACCCCCTTCTTTCTTTTCCTTTCTCTGGAATAGTACTGATTGGCTTTAATTGTTATTTTCCACATTATGGTCTTCAATTTGAAACTCAAAATTCCAAGAGGAATTTGTGTTTAGGATCCTGTCCCACATCGACCAAACTCTAGATTTTGTGATTTTATCGAGTTCTATATAAAGAGCTCCCATTTTCAGTTCTCAAGAGGAATACACTAACGTATTTGGGTAAATTTCTATTGAGCTAGTTCATTTTGTTCAGATTGGCTAAGTGATTCAATTTTTTGTCGATTCGAAGCACAATGAGAAACCTAAACTATTTCTTTTCTTTTCTTACATTCATTCTTCGGCCCGAGGCCAAGACGAAGTGCTGAAGAGGAATGAAAGCTGAAAGTTCAAAGTTTGATCGGTTGCTCGCAAATATTGTAATACTCAAATCACTTTCTTTATTCCTGTTTTGCATTATTTAATTATGTGATTATATGTTGAATTTTTTCTATTTTGGCTATTATAGTTTATGTAATTATGTGTTAATTGGCTAAAATTATTTAGATAATATAGCATGGTTAAATTAGTTTGAGGTTTAGTTCCTTCTTTAATGTTAATTTTTTTTTCAGGGTTTAGTTGCTAACTGTGTAGCAGTTATGGCTTCATCATGTTTAAGGCGGTAATGTGAGAATTTGTTCTTAAAATGTCACTCTCTTCTTAAGTGTTGATTTTCTTCTAGCTAGTTCAAATAACAAGACTAACTTAGTAATATGTTAAGCTAATACAGTTGTTTACGTCTGTCTGGAATGGTTTAAAGGATCTATAAGTTATGTAGAATGATTGTAAGATTAGTATGCATATGTTTCAAGTTTTTCTATTGGGATCCTTGCTAATCATTGAGTTGTCTTTTATCTGTTAAGCCTAAATGAATGAGGCTAGACTATGTTGACCTCGAGTTTGTTACTAAGTATTCTGTTTCGAATCTTATCTTTCCTTCTCCCTTCATAGAACCATGGATGACAAAAAGGACACTGATTTGATCTTATTTGCTGAAATCTGAACACTTTTGACCTTATGCAACCATTTAACTTTTAACCACCATGCAAAGTCTATGTTTGAAACTTGAGTATATAGTGTTCTTGGTGTGGATCTTTTAATGTCAGGTTATTTGATGAATATGTTAGCTTAATGTCTCGTTGTTTGATTTAAGTTTGGAACTGTTAGGAAGCTGGTAAGTGTCCTCCCTTCACGTAGTCCTTAACTCAAGATAAACACATGAGACAATTGTGACAAGGTGATTAGATGTCATTATAGCCTTCAACAGATATGAAATTGTCTCTTTATACATGATTATAGGTTTTAAAGTTCTTATGTGCACTTATGTGGTTCAAGTCTGATAACTGAAGTTCCCATTTTGAGTTTTGTTTCACTGTTTAAGTACTGCAACTGTTTATCTCCATCCATTTTTTCTCTTTCTTCACTTCTTTTGGAAGATTGATTACCTCATAGTGGATCCCATCTCTGTTTTGATATGTGCTATAAATGTTTCGAGCTCTTCTGAGTTGTTTGAGGTTCGAATCTGTATATTTTAAAGTGGTTTTTGTTTGATTATTAAACTGAGTGCATGTTGAATGTTAGGTCTGTTATAATGTGACAAGAAAGGATTAGAGGAAATAGGTTATGATGACTTGTTCTTAACTTAGGGATATTTGCTTTTCTTTGATCAATATATAGAGTTTGTTGGATTGTATATATCAGGGGTATATCATGTATATTACTCTTTCCTCACCCCTGATGTTACTTCCTGAAACTGTTCATGATTTCTGTTCTCCTAGCTTTAAATATATGCACATTGTCTTCCTTGTATACTAAGTGTATATCAGCTTGCTCTTGTCCATACATGCACTGCTCTTCTTGTATACTAAGTGTATATCAACTTAACCTGTCTATGCCTAGCACTATCTCACCTATATATCAAGTGTATGCTTGCTATGCCTCTTCTTGATATTGCTTTTACACTTCATCTTTGTTTGGGGGTGTATACCCATTGTTTCCTTTCTGTGTATCTCTCGTATGTCATTGTGTTCCTACTGTTTTACCTTTGTTTATGTATATTATGGTATATCCTTCCTGTTTTAAGGCTTTGGGGCCTATGCTTGTTTTGCCTAAGTGTGGTTTATGCTTCTAATTCTTTTTCTCCTCTTTTCTCTGTACACTGCTGCCTTGAAGGTCCAAATGGACTGTGTCACTGGTGCATTCTCCGTTGGGCCAAAGGCCCAACAACACCTTATTCCTTATCAAGTCCACAAAGCCTAGAAGGGCATTCCCAGCGAAGCAGCTGCGCAGGTGAGGGAAATGGGCCAAATGACGCGCAAAAGGCCCACTTCTCGAGTGAAAAAGGAAAGTGGGATGTTCGGTTTGCATTTCGGGCCCAAGGCCCAACTTTTTATTATCTCCAGCTTTATTTATATATTTTGTTTATGATTTTTATGTAATCAACACTTTGAAACCCTATTGGAACTTGGATAAAACACGAGTAGGACGATGACGAGTTGTATAGATAATATTGTTTTCAGAATCAGTTTTTACCTTAAACAATTTTAAGAGGATTAACCTTATAATTTTCAAAATAGGTTAATCGATTAGCTTAACACTAATCCCACGCAAGGGATACCAAAACTGCTTTCAAGAAACAATTGTTATATTTCAAGACAAACTTTGGATCTAGATTTATTTTGCCAAACTAAGATGTTCAAAACTGGTATTAAAAGAGTTTATATTGCTCCTAAGATCATAAAAATGTGCTTCATTTTGAATCAACCAACGAGTTTGGGATAGAACTAACTCTTTTCAAAGCAATGAAAATGATTTCTAAGGCCAATTGAGCCGAGCGTGCTTTAAATATCGAAAGTTTGTATAGGTTTTGGCCCGAAGAAAGAATTATTTCTTCAAAGATGTTTTTTCCATAATCAAAAACTGCAAAAGTTATCAAAGATGCAAATTGTTTAGGCCAAGTGAATAACTTTCCCTAGTTTTAAAGATTACTTTTTCTAGTCAAAATCAAATGAACAAAAAGGGCAAGTCTTTACTCAATTCATTTCGTTAGCGTTGTATAGAACCCACTTTAGTCCAAGTTTCAAACGAGATATAATCTTTTAGCCACAAACGTTGAAACCTGCTGGTCGTGCCGGGCTTAGCGAATTTCCCGGGGTGCCTAACACATTCCCTGAGAGATTACCAGAACCCTTATCCGTTGTTTTGGTACTCAAAAAGGTTTTTGAAATTAACCTTTCAAAATGATTTCCTAATTTCACATAATTAAGTAGGTGGCGACTTTGTTGTTCGATATACAAAGAGCCAAGTTATGAAACTATATTTTATGCTATGGTTTAAAAGTGAACCATAACAATGGGTACTTATTCTTGATTGTGACTTTATTCCATTGATGATAATGAATACACATTCTTAATGACCCATTCTTCTTTCGGACGAACAAGACCGGTGCGCCCCAAGGCAAGACACTCTGCCTAACAAATCCCTAATCAAGGAGATCTTTGGACTGAACTTTCAACTCCTTCAACTCTGTTGGAACCATTTTATATGGAAGAATTGATATCGGCTTAGTGCCAGAAATATATCGATTCCTAAGTCAATCTCTCTGTCGAGTGGGACTCCGGGAAGATCGTCTGAAAATGCCTTCGAAAATTCATTCACGACTGGTAGGGACTGGAGAATTGGTGCCTCAACCTCCACATCCCTATGTCGGACTAGGTGATAAATACACTCCTTGGAAATAATCTTCCTTTCTTGAAGATTGGAAATAAAACCGACCTATCAGTACTACTACATCACCCTTCCATTCTAAAATTGGTTCGTTAGGAAATTGAAATTTTACAATTTTGGTCCGACAATCTAGCGTAGCATAACATGAAGACAACTAATCCATGTCCATAATTACATCAAAGTCAATAATTTCTAACTCAATTAAGTTAGTTATAGTGTCGAGATGACTAACATTAACTAAACAACCCCTATAAACCCGTCTAGCTCTAACTGACTCACCAACTAGGGTAGACATAGATAATGGCTCATCTAACTGTTCTGGATCTACCCCGAGTTTACTAGCAATAAATAGGTTAACATACAATAAAGTAGATCCGGGATCCATAAGTCCATAAACACCATAAGTGAAGACTGTCAATATATCTGTGACAACATTTGGGGATGCTTCTGAATCCTGACGACCTGCTAGAGCATATAAATGCTTCTGACCTCCGCCTAAAGTCCCATTCTTCGTTGTATAATACCTTGCTGAGGCTTGAGGACCACGTGGAGCTGCTGAATTAGTAGACTGAGCAGTGTTACCACCGATTCTCTATCTCAATGATGGATAATCTCTCTGATAAGGGCCCAGAAGCACACACCATAGCACTCGTCCATACCCTTACGACACTCCCCTTCATGTCTTTTGCTACACTTGCTGCAAGGAGGATGCTAGAAAGTTCTCTGACCCACATTGGCCTGTGACTGTGAGCTTGGCGCTCTGAAGCTCTGTCTCTAACTAGCTTGACCTCTCTAATCATATGTGGGTGTCGGAGTTAGTATACTGGCTGCCGAAGGTGCAGGTCCTGATGACCTCTTGTTGAAGAATGGTCTACCAATATCTCCCTGAGATCCTCCATTGTTACCTGCTAACTTATCCCTCTTACTGATCTCTCTTTCTTTCTGTTTCGGTAGCTTACTATCCTTCTTTCTGTCTTCAGTCGTCTGTACAAAAGCTACCAACTTGGTGATGGTCATATCCACATTCAAAAGGGCAATAGAAACTTCTCCAATAATATATGGTCCAGGACCAATCACAAACCGTCTCTAGCCCTCATACTAGAAACCATCTGTTACATCATGTACTTTCGTACGTTAAAGTGTGTCGTAAGTGAGTCGAAGTAAGCTTGGAGAGCAAGACCATTATCAATTTCATAAGCGTTTAAAACTATGTATAGCACATGTTGGACGGTTTAGAAACTAAATGAATCAAAGAAGATAAGTTTCATCGAGAATCGGCAAGTTGGGAACGTTATGACCCGTACTTTAGGGGTAAGACTAGGAGTGCTTAATATGATGAGAAGGTCATTACCATCGTATGTTAAGTTTTGAAGTCAGGCGAGTTGTAAAACAAAAGTCAGCAAAGGTTAACGCAATTCACGTTCATAAGTTTACTAAAATTTGGGTCTAATTTAACTGAGCTTTTCTCCCAATATACTTGGATTTATGGGGTCATCCACCCACCAAATTGAAGGCCTACTATACTAGTTTCCAATGCATTAAACCGTTCATCGATACGACGTCGGAGTAGAGAGATATTTGCATTTTCTAGACTATGCAGGCTGCCCCCTTTGGGACCCATATATGCTGTGGAAAGTTCCACCTTTCAATTTTAGGCGGAGCAGCCCTTTTATCAAGTCATATTTCAACCAAATGATCTCAAACACTCCAAAAAGCTCTCCTAAGTGTTCTCCTACCATTCAAGCAAACATTTCCAAGATTATAACATGAATTTCCCTTTTGATAAGTCATGTGCCATACTACTCATCTTCTTTCTTGTTGTGGCTGGATTAGTGTTACACCTCGTAATTTTGTACGTTGAGATTCGTTAGCTGTTAGTTGTTCAATTATAGACACTGGGGTTATTTTCTAGGATATATGAGATTATATGCGCCTATTTTATGGTTATGAGGGTTCAAGTTCATGTAATAGGTCATGGAAGGATTGGAGAACAAGTGAATTAAGGAAATTAAATTTGTTGGAACTTTGGAGAAAGGATGGCAAGGTTTCGTACGATAATTTTGGTCTAACTTGAGAAAGGAATATCTCCTAGTATATCAGGAGTTTTGAAGTGAAACAAAAGCCTAAATTGAAGTTCAGGAAGTCTAGTTTCCAACGCACTAAACCGCGCATCGATCCAACATCAGAATCAAATGTTATGAACATTTCAAGATAGACTGCCAGAGCAGGAATTAACCCTGCGCGAACGTGCCTGGGTGTGCCGTGAACGCGCAAAGGAGCACTGAGCAACTCTGCGCAAACGCGCAGAGCAATTTTTAAGTCGGTGACAACCGACTTCAACACTCAATATAAGGGTCAAAGCCCTCATTTTTCACCCAAATTATTTCCCCAAAAACTCAGCAACATATAGGAGTGTGTGTGTATCATAAAATTGAGGAATTAGAGTGATTTCGAGTGGTGGAGTATTAATCGAGGCTCGGCTGACGAATAGCGATGATTATAGTATCGTTTTGCGGTAGATCTTGGCTTGGATTCAAGGTGAATATTGAAGATATTGTTGTTCTAGTGAGAACAAGATATGAATCTCTCCTTATTGATATTGATTTAGGTTTACTTACGAAGATAGACTATCAAATAGTCATATAATGAATTAGTTGATTGAGAAATCGGGTAAACATCATGTGGGATGTTTTATGGAGTATATTGGTACTGAGGATGATGTTGTTGATGTTAGTGTTGTTATTGTTGTTGTTGGTTGTTGATATTGTAATTTCGGGCTAGGGATACAAACAGAGGAGATACTGTCCGAATTTTGACAGATTCTAAAAGGATTTAATTTGAAGGCTTAAGACAAGCATATGACGATAAGCTTAACAATAGTATGAATTCTCTTGAATGTAGATTGTCACGCCCCAAAACCCACCCTAGACGTGACTGACATCCGACATCATGAACAACATCGGAAGAACCTAAAACATGCAATAACAACACTTGAACCCGCCAGGTTCAATATTCACCTCCAACAATTTATAAAATAAATACAATCAAATCATGATATATGAATTAAATCAGCGGAAGTCTTTAATATTATAAAACTTAATCAAAATGTGACGAACGCCCAAGAGTTAAACAAAACTCAACAACTACCCACAAGAATGTGTACTATGGAGCTTCTAAGATAAAAGAGTAATTGTCTGACACATCGGGACACAGCCCAAAAAAACTGGAATAGTAAATAAATATGATAAGGGGTGTCCCATAAATGAACATGTGGGCTCACCAAGTCGACAACAACAAGTCCTTCCTAAGCGTTTTGAGTATCAAGTACCTGCTCTCCTCCGTTACTTAACATACCATAAAAAACAACAATGGTATGCCTGAGTACTTCGTACTCAATGAGTGCCTTAGGGACAAAAAGTAATATGAAAATAAAGTACAATAATACTTAAAGAAATCTGTTCTGAGGATAGTATGAAACAACGTGAAATCAGTTATTCAGCTTGTGTATCTCAATAAGAATTATCAAAACTGATTATAAAGCCTTTTGTCAAGATACAACTTTCACATATGCTTTTTAAATTGATCATGATTATCAACAACTCTTCCATAAAAGGATAAGGATATCACACTTGCCAATACAGGCCCAAGAATCAATAACATCGAAGGGATGACCTTATAGGTTCCCTGAACACAGCGCACCACATCGGAATATGTAATTCTCGATGGCTATCCTACCTCCCGAGTAGCTAGGCATAAACCGCACCCCGGGTGGCGAACCCGACAGTGGTCACTCTTCCTCCCGAATGGCTAGGCATTACCACACTAGGATCCATAGTGACTACCCATCCTCCCGAGTAGCTAGGCCAACAAAACAACCACTTTCATAGCATAGAAGCCAGTTCTTTATTCGTTTCAAGGTAGTCACATCATCAATGGTCATTAAGGTTCATTATGCCATGTCGTAAAGATAAATCATTTCAAAGATTGTCTTGAAAACATTTACACTTCTTTAACCAAGATTTCAATGTCATAATTCAATATGAAAACATCATTACCAACCCTTAGCCATCATTATTGATAATCTCTTATAGAGGAAAAACATGTATAAGCTTATATACGTATGTAGAGCATGATACAAACCAGGTTTAATATGGGCTTGTCCCCTCATGCACATTAACCACAATCAAAGCAGGAAATAGAATTTCAAATCATGAAAAATTCACCTTTTTATTCAATAAAGAGCCCTTGAATGAAATTTATACTTCCAAGATTAGTTTCAAAAGGAGACATACATCCAACACTAGCTTTCAAAAGAGAGACATACCTTAATTATACTTTACATATCTTAACAATTCACCTTCTTAGTGAATAACACTCAAAACCCTAGCTTGAGTCACTTTGAGAAGGATTACTTTGCAAACCCTAGGTTTTTGTTACAAGAATTATGCTAAGAATCATGTGTTTGATGCTAGGATGGATTAATAATGATAAAGATGTTCTTACCTTTGAGTTAAAGACTTGGAGGAATGATTTTCGTTCTTAGGGTTTTTCAGAAAGTGGAGGAGTGAATATAATAACTGAACTATTTATAATTTTTGGGTGAAAAAATTGACGTTACGGTAGGGTGTTACAGTCCCGTAACGCGTGTTACAGACTGTAACGTTTCACCGTAACGTGACCAAAATTTCAGAATGTTTGGTGAAAAAATTTGACATTATGGTATGGTGTTACGGTCCGTAACACGTGTTTCGGTCCGTAACGCCTCACCGTAACGTGGACCAACTTTCCAGCAAAGATAGGCTTTGGTAAAATGGACATAATTTTTTGTACATAACTTTTCTTAGGCTGGACGACCTACCGTTGGAAATATATTTCAAATATCTACAACTTTCATCAAGGAGGTGTTTCCAAATTCTCAACACATTATCACAAAAATCGCCTAGAAGACATACCTACCGAAACTTAGGCGAGATTAAGAGCCCTTAAGAACTTCACTAGTTGGTTTGACTTCAAAACAACTACCTTCCACTCGAATTCATCCTGAATGGATTCATATAGATAAAATATCATCTTAACACTAGATGTTTACACATTCACCCATTGTTCAAGTTTACGGGGTGTTACATAGATTTACGAGCTTGGGAGGATAAGCGTTAAGTAGTTAAGGAGACCAAAAAGTATGTTAAGGCTAAATCCCTTTCTTTATAAGGGCATGATTCTCTTCTTATGAACCCATACATGACTTTCATAATACCCTTATTCCCAAAAAGCTAGAAGTTCCAGATTCTCGAAGTTCTTATAATGCTAAAGATAGATGTTTTCTATAATGGTAATGATGATGATGATGATTTCATTTCTGGAGATTCCAAAGCTTATGGTTTTGATGCTATTATGAGATTGTTGAGCTTATTTCATGATTTCCTTAATTTTATTCATTGTTGTTGATCTCACATTATGATAGTTGTTCCTTCAAGGTGAGATATAGCGATGATGATTGTTCCATAATATAAATCGGAAGTTACCGACCTTACGTCACTCCGATAGAGTACAAATGTTTAATTGGGCTCTCATGCATGCTATATGTATTTATATATGTAATTTTTATATAATACCCAGCCTTAGTGGCCGGGCATGATACTATATATATAATACCGAGCCTTTGTGGCTGGGCACGATACTATATATATAATATCGAGCCTTAGTGGCCGGGCATGATACTATATATATATAACACCGACCCTAAATAGCTGGGAAGGATACTATATATATATATGTATATATGAAAAAGTATTTTTTTTAAAAAGCTAAGCAAGCATGACATCCGCCTTAAAAAGGCATTCAGAGGCACAGGTTGATCACTTTTATATTATGTTACCTTCATACTTTAATTATGTTGTTACTCATGCCTTACATACTCAGTACATTATTCGTACTAACGTCCTTTTTGTTGTGGACGCTGCGTTCATGCTCGCAGGTAGACAGAGAGGCGGACCAGACCCCTGGGCTGCTTCATCAATGAAATTACAGGAGTGTTCCATTTTTTTTGAGCTACAGTTCAGTTGGTATTATTCTTTCGTGTGTATGTGTATATATGGACATGGCGGGGTCCTGTCTCATCCTTATTATGTTATGCACTCCAGTAGAGGATTGTAAACAGATATTTATGGTTAGAAGTTCTATGACCATCTTAGTCTATAGTTTGTTATACCATCATATTTTGATAGCCTTGTCGGCTTGTGTACTTGAGATCAGTTTGATGACATTTATACATATACAGATTTGGGCTTGTGTCACTTGCAGAATATGACCTTTATGAGCTAGCTTTATGGCCCCCTCAGATATGATTATGAGATATATGTTCAGAGGTGCTCAGTAGGTTAGCTCTAGGTGCTCGTCATGGCCCTCCGAATGGGTCGTGATAAAAGTGGTATCAGATCAGTTCGTCCTAGAGTGTATCTACGAGCTGTGTCCAATAGAGTCTTGTTTATAGGTGTGAATCACGCCACACTTATAACATGATGCTGCGGGGCATTTAGGAATGATTGGCCTTTCTTTCTTATCTTAGATCGTGCGATAGAGCTATGTTACTAGGATTCCTTTTTTCCTAATCGTGTGTCATGATTTCAGTGATGCCTATGAAGAGAAAAGCAACAGCGGCCCAGAAGGGTAAGACAGTAGCAAGAAGGAGGACTGAGCGGGAACCGCCTGCAGATATAGAGGAGGGTGAGTCTCAGAATGAGGTTCCATCTCAGACCTATCATACTCCACCCATTTCAGAGGAGCATGAAGGGGCCTCAGCTCCAGCTCCAATACCCCCCAGTTCCTCCCGCCGGATGCCTCGAGCCGGCGATGAGAGAGGCCATCCGATTCTTCGACCCGGTTAGTTGCCGTCCGGAGCCCGGGGGTGGGGGCTAGGGTAATAGAGCGGTCAGTGTAAGAGCCCATGATTTTATTAGCTTGAACCCTCCAGAATTCTTTGGGTCAAAGCTGAATGAGGACCCGCAAAGCTTTATAGATGAGATGTTGAGGACATTGCGGATAATACATGCTTCTGATGTTGAGTCATTAGAGTTGGACTCTTACAGATTGTGAGATGTGGTCGTTCATTGGTACATCTCTTGGATATCTTCTAGAGGGGCAAATGCACCTCCCCAGTATGGCAAGGTTTGTAGATGCTTTTCTTCGACATTACTTGCAGCCAGAGGTTTGACGGGCTAGAGCTGACAAGTTTTTGAATCTTAGACAAGGGAATATGAGTGTTCGAGAGTACATTCTTCGCTTTAATTCCTTGGCAAGGTATGCTCCCGCTATGGTACCTGATGTAGGGGACCGCGTATATCGGTTTGTGAGTGGTTTGGGGCCACATTTGATTAAGGAGTGCTTGAAAGCTTCACTTCAGGATGGGATGGATATTTCTCGTATTCAGGCCCATGCCCAGAATCTGGAAGAACAACAGCAGCCGCAAAGGGGTGAGCGTGATTATGATAAAGGTTATAGTAAGAGGGCTAGATCTTCAGGTGCTGTCAGTGAGTTCAGAGGGGGTCAGAGGCAATAGCATTCTAGGGACTCAGGCCATTCAGTGGCTAGTGCACCTCCTCGATTTGCAGGCAAGAGATTTGATCGTCCTAATTATTCCGGACCGGGTCAGAGCTCCAGAGTTTCGGGTTCCCAGTATAGAGGTGAATCCGGTCAGATGAGACCGCCCTTACCACAGTGCAATCAATGTGGTAAGCCATATTCTAAACCGTGCCGCTTGGGTTCGGATGTTTGCTATGCCTGTGGTCAGCCAGGCCATATTATGCGTGAGTGTCCATTTCTAGGCAGTCGAAGTATGGTGCAGCCTACCGGATCGGCAGCCGGATCATCGTCATCGGTGCGCCCTCCAGGACAAGACACTCAGACATCAGCAGGTCGTGGTAGAGGTAGAGGGGGAGCGTCCAGCTTGAGCAGTCCTCAGAACCGTATTTATGCATTGACTGGTCGACAGGACTTGATCTT